>NC_089269.1:29400953-29619706 GCF_963930625.1 Muntiacus reevesi
TACTTAAATTCTCCTGGGTTTATTTCAAGACTAGAAGGGATTGTATGATGAATCGATTTTATAAAACAATGGCATATGAACTCCAGATGTAATGCTTTTGCACTTTGTATAATAAGCAGAAGGATTTGTCAAAACAGCCCTCCTTTCTAAGAGAGCCCAAATGAACAGCAACCTCTCTAGTTAATCTGTTTAGAATTCCAAGTTGTCTTTCACTTGTACAAAGGAATCAAGAGTGAAACCATTTGCATTTATCTTAGTGGCCTATTACTCAACATCTGGTAAAATCCAAAGTTATGAACTACAATTTAAACAAACTCCTGGCTAGAAAGCAACAAATAAATTTAAAAAATTGGGAATGCTTCACATATTTTTCAGAGTATACTTCAAGAACAATAGACTAAATATTTACTCAATACACTTATGTGAAGGATAAGGAAAAATTACTCAGAAAAAATGGAAAAACAATTTTTAGCAAAATTCAATACGTAAATATCATTTGAAAAATTCCTCTCAAAGCTACAGAAATAATTATCAGAATAGTCTATATCCATGATGTCAAGAAGGCAATTTTATAGTATTTGCAAAGTTATTCAGTTAAAAAATGGCACTTCCCAATAATTTCATATTTCTACACTTTCATAACTTCTTTGGGTATTTTAATTCACTTTATTTATAAAAATGGAAGACCTTAAGATATATGACTCACTTAATGAAACACAGTATAAGATAATATGTACAACAAACGACCGTAAGCCACAAAAGTATATGAATATGCACATAACATTCACATGTATTAATGGAAATTTGAACAAGAAAAGTAGCCACATTTGTTACTTCTGAGAAAAGAATGGGATGCTTCTGGCTTAGCATGACCAAGAGACTTCATTTCCTTCAACAGCTTTTATATTTTTGGTTTTGTACTAATAGAGCATTTTCTGCTAAAATATAAAGTCTAATTTTAAAATATATTTGACTTCCACTACAAACACAGGTTTCAGTTTAAGATCTTTTTGTCTTATCTTCAAGGAACATGTATTATATTTTGGGAAAATGAATAACATGTACATAAAAAATAAAATTCAAACAAAAGTTTGGAAAATAGCACAATGAGTGTTTAATATGGAGCAAAAGTGATCTATGAGCCTCATCAAGGTCATGATGCCTTAAGTAGTTAAGAAAAGACTTCAGGTAAAACTGAACATTGTAGGATTTATAGAGAAAGAAAAATAAAAGGGCAATTCTCTCCAAACTTATATATTTGAAGAACCATACGGAGACAACGTTGCTCAAAGCTGAGTCCCATTTGACTACAGAGGGGTGTGTGTGCGTGTGTGTGTGTGTGCATGCACGTGGGTTGGTGGACTCTGTGTGACTGTGGAGAGAAAGATGCATGTGAGTGTGTAAGTGTTGGAATAACATGAATACATGGGATGGCAGAAGACTTTTTTAATTCTGAAAGCAGGACAAGTGGTTGTACTTATTTGGTTTCTCTTTTTCTCTCCTTTCTTTTTCTTTTATTTTTCCAACAGTTATTTTTAAACTCAATTATTAACATGCCTATAGTTAAGTCCCCAAATCGTAACCACTCATGTGAATAAAGATATACAAAGGGAACATATCCATGCGAACTGTACCTGCAGGAAAGCACCTACAACATCGTCAGCCTCCCAGAAGACCTTTACCCCACATGCACACACCGGAAACGTAATCAATGTTCTCTTCCATCACCAAAGATTAGTTTTGCTAGCTGTGGAACTTTAAATAAAGAGGATCATGTGTGCGTGAGTGCTAAGTCGCTTCAGTCATGTCCGACTTTGTGTGAGCCTATGGACTGTAGCCTGCCAAGCTTCTCTGTCCATGGGATTCTCCAGGCAATAATAATGGTGGGTTGTCATGCCTCCTCCAGGGGATCTTCCCAACCCAAGGATCGAACCCAAGCCTCTTAGGTCTCGAACCCGAGCCTCTCAGGACTCCTGCATTGGCAGGCGGGTTCTTTACTGGGAAGCCCAAAGATGATTATATCATGTGTGTTTTTCTGGACATGGCTTCTTCTCCTCATTATGTCTGTAAGATACATCTGTGTTGATGCATGGGGCAACCCTTGACACAAAAAAAGGTTACTCTTGAACTCTTTGGCTAAATAATTGCAAATATTCACTTCCCAAAGTGTAAGGCAAGGAAGCATGGTATGGTTAACTAGGCATTAAGACCTTTGATTTCTACTATTTCTTACAATTTACACTGCTACATTTTTCTTATTTCATTTGCCCTTTACAGTAAACTAATAATCTATTAGAAGACATGATTATTATATTATTACTATTACTTTACAGATAAGGAAGTACAGATTGGAGAGTTTACATTACTGACTGAAGGTCTTATTTAAAGAGCAAGTAAGGAGTTAATTGGACTTCCCAGAGCAGTTAATTGTCATTCGCACTCAGAGCTTCCACTCTCAAAGTGGATGACCTTAATACAAAACCACATTACCTCCATTATTTATTTTGAACTTTTTGCTTTGTATTGGGGATTAGTCAATTAACAATTTTATGATAGTTTTAGGTCCCCCAAATTCCCCTATTTAAATAGAGAAAGTAGAAAATCTACAATAATATACAAAACTATACAATAATATAGTTTAAGGTCTATTTCTCAGCTTCCATGAATCAGCATTATTCCTTAGAAAATACGATGCTAATGCTAACACTATGGGGCAGGCCTTTTCCTAAAAGTTTACATTATTCCATTTAATCATCATAAAAACCACGTGAAGTAGGTACCACCATTATTTTTATTTTACAGATAAGGAAACTAAAGCCCAGCGAGGTAAGAAAACTTGCCTGAGGCCAGTGCGCCAGTGTATCTGGGTTCATAAACTTCTCTCATAAAGAGCTAGATAATAAACACTTTAGACGTTGTGGGCAATATGACTACTCTCCTTTACAATCACAGCACAAAAACAGCCATAGACAGTAAGTAAATTAATGGGCATGGCTGTGCTACCATCAGATCTTGTTTCCAAAAACAGTCATTGGGTCAAATTCAGCCCACTGGCTGTAGCTTGCTGACTCGGGATGTCAATGTTCATAGAATGCTTGAAAATACCATAATGCAAATTCTAAGTAAAACTTAATTCATGAGTGAAGTTGTAGAAACATTTGCAAGATATAAAAATTAAAATATGTACCAAAAGCATAATGCAGCTGAACTCAGAAGCCTAAGTAAGCTAGATTCCATATTACTAGTGATTCCACAGTGGGGCACTCAGACTGCAGTGCTCAGTGCGGCGTCAAGACAGAATCAAATGACAAGTGCAAATGAGTTTCCTCAACAAAAAGTTAACCTTTATGCTTCCTCTTTTACTTTACATGTGGAACAATCTTTATTCAAGAACTTGAATAATCAGAGTTGTAAAAACATTACATTATGCAGTGTAGGCAAAGCCTGGGTTTCAGTGCTCTAGGAGTTAGTAAAGAAAACCAGTCAGGTAGGTTCAATAGCCCCAAATGAATACAGCAAAATTAAAATGCATGAGCATATTGTCATCTTTAATTTAAATATGTGACTTTTACCATTTTTACAGAGTGGCTGGTTTGTGTATTTTCAATTTAGAGATAAAAATGTGCCCTTCCTCATGTTTTTAAAGAGTCCCAATAATGAAATCTCTGTCATCTTTGTAAATTGTATGATTTGCTTGTTCTTGTCTTCGAATCCAGTTTATTTTTAAAACAAATATTCTAAAAATCTTTGATACTGCATTCAGCAATCCATCTGCTCCAATGTAAATTCTTTCAAGTGCAGGTGGCCTGTAACGTTGTGTGAGAGCAATTAATGAAGTTTTGAATCTCTTTTGCTCTTTCACGCTCGGCTGAATGGTAAAAAGGGGTTATCATCTTTAATTTTCCAGCTTCACAGTATACACAATTAGATATTTCCATGCATTTTCATTTCCCTTTTAGATACATATATTATACATGTTTTTTCTGGTTGTTCTAGATATAGACCAAATAAACTTGCCAATGATTTTCAGGATGGATGAAAAATTTAATATCTAGTAGAGGTTTATTAATAATGCTTTTCAAATTTTAAAGAAAATATTTCAATCTGCTAGATTGTCACTTAGATTCACAAGTTTACAAAAGCAACTAAAAAAAGCAGAAAGCTTTTTTCGTGAATATCAGTTGTTTAATGAAAAATTCCAAAATTTTATATTTACTGTTTCATTTAGTATATACTTTTCTTCATAAATGCTAGTAAATCCTTCACTCTAGTTAAATAATACTTTAATGGTTGATTTATAAATTATTTGATTAGACTCCCAATTTTCCGATTATCATATTAACTCTAAGCTTAATGACTCAGAATAAATTATACTTATAATACAATGTATTTATGAAAGTTTACGACCTTATCTGTGTAGATATACTTACAGTGTTTTGCTAAGTGCATCGAGAATTCATTTATCTGACAATAAACTTACATTTTATAAGGTACCAATGGTTGTAGATAACTTTGTATATAACACATCTGTTTCTATTTACCTTTAATACAAAGTTTGTGTTTCTAGTTTACTGGGAAAATCATTAAAATCTATTCTGTTTTTATAGTAATAACTGTGGAAGCATAGTAAATATTTAAGATCAAAGAGTAGAATCTCTAAAGAATGTGGCCCATGGAATAAGTCTTGTCATTCTGACCACTTAGTTAAATTTCATCTATACCAGTTAGTTATCATCACCAACCTTATTATAGTCTATGTGGTGGTGGTGGTTTTGTCACTAAGTCGTGTCTGACTCTTGCAACCCCATAGACGGTAGCCCACCAGGCCCCTCTATCCATGGGATTATCCAGGCAAGAATACTGGAGTCGGTAGCCATATCCTTATTCAGGGGATCTTCCTGACCTAGGGATCGAACTCCAGTTTCCTGCATTGCAGGCAGATTCTTTACTGATTGAGCCACCAGGGAAGCCCATATTAGAGTCTATACACTCCTAAAAATTATATAAAAACAATGTCTTCATGTTTAATTCAGCTGTTTAAAAAATCAGTCATAAAAGGAGGAAAAATCAGCAGAAATACAAAGAACTCTAATAGTTGACTCTAACAGCTTGCAAAATATGTATACTTCTAAAGATATTTCTAATACTTTTTTTCTTTATTTTTAACTATATTTAATGGAAAGTTAATCTTAACATGATAAGCTTCCCAGCTTCAGTGGTAAAGAATGTGCCGGCCAAGCAGGAGACAAGGGTTTTTTTTTTTTTTAATTATTTTATTAGTTGGAGGCCAATCACTTCACAACATTTCAGTGGGTTTTGTCATACATTGATATGAATCAGCCATGGAGTTACACGTATTCCCCATCCCGATCCCCCCTCCCACCTCCCTCTCCACCCGACTCCTCAGGGTCCTCCCAGTGCACCAGGCCCGAGCACTTGACTCATGCATCCCACCTGGGCTGGTGATCTGTTTCACCATAGATAATATACATGCTGTTCTTTCAAAACATCCCACCCTCACGTTCTCCCCCAGAGTTCAAAAGTCTGTTCTGTACTTCTGTGTCTCTTTTTCTGTTGAGACAAGGGTTTGATTCCTGGGTCAGGAAGGTCCTCTGGAGAAGGAAATAGCAACCCACTTCAGCATTCTTGCCTGGAAAATCCCATACACAGAGGAATCTGGCAGGCCACAATCCATGAGATTACAAACAGTCAGATACAACTGAACAACTGAGCATTCACAGAGAATCTTAACATACAGACTTAGAATTATCTGTATGTTATGTATGTATGCTATGTCTGTGTGTCTGTATGTATGTCTAGCTGCAGACTTGCTAAACTGCAGTTGGAAAAATTCTGCACTAAACTGTTTATAAGAAAAACTTTTGCTTTTTTGTTTTTGTGAAAATACAATTTTTTTAAAAGCTAAAGTATGGGATTCAACAGAAGAAAGAAAGTTTGACATGTCCTCAGGGAATCAACCTAAACGGCAAATACAGTGTGGATAGTTCAAGCCACCAAGTGCAGGTTTGGGGCTAATCCACTGGCAACTGAGGTCCTGCTCATCAGGAAAATGAACAATTGCAATCCTCTTCTGCTAGGAATGAACAGTCAACCACTGAATGGCTGCTCTTTTGAATAGGCTACATGGGAAAGTATAAGCACAACCCATAACATCCTTTGTACTTGGAAATGTCTACTACATAGAAATGTCTTTTAATAGTATGCTTCCCTGCTGGCTCAGATGATAAAGAATCTGCCTGCAATGCAGGAGACACGTGCTTGATCCCTGGGTCAGGAAGACCCCCTGGAGAAGGACATGGCAATCCACTCCAGTATTCTTTGCTGGAGAATTCCATGGACAGAGGAGCCTGGCAGGCTAGTCCATAGGGTCGCAAAGACTTGGACACAACTGAGCGACTATCACTTACTCACTCAAAACATTCTACCTAACCTGACACCTGATAATACATGTAGCTTTACATTCCACTTGATTTCTCCAGAGATATTGATTGTTCCATGACATGGCATATTCTTTTTCCTAAAACTAGAATACCTCTTATGCTTCTGTTCTGCTTAGTTGTCACTTGCCTAGTTCCTGGGGCTAATGTTAGGCATGCCTTCATTTTGTTTCTTAGTTACTTTGATTGGTTTAATTTTGATCAGTGCACAAAAGACTGGCATTAGATACAGGAGAAACGTACCAAAAAGGGAAGAATCATGACAAACAAAGAAAACGAAAGAATCTAAAACACACAGCATCACACCGTTGGCAGGAATTTCATGTGACAGCTTAAAATTATCTTATTTTCTAGTATTGGGTTATAACCAAAACTAGTATGGGAAAAGGCATGTCAGTCATTTTATAATTCTGTCAGTCTGATCATTCCTCTTAATTATAAGATGATAATGAACTTAAAGAGTTTATTAGAAGAAAGTACGTAACTTTTCAATAAGCCAAGTCAAATCAGTCCTTAGCTGCTTACTGGATTTTACAGGGTTAATAAAAGACTAATTATAAAGTCTATAATAGTTTATATATAAATAAATATAAGACTATATATATAAATATTTATATATATATAAATATAAAAGACTATAATAAAAGATCAAACTAATAAAAGACATGATCTGTCTAGTTGGAAAGATAAAGCATTCACATATTTATCAAATATGGATTTAAATTAGCTATAAATGGAGATAGAAATGGCAACCCACTCCAATATTCGTGCCTTGAAAATTTTATGGACAGAGGAACCTGGTGGCCTATGGTCCATGGGGTAGCAAAAGAGTCACATACAATTTAGCAACTAAACGACAACAATCAATTTGTTGGGAATGTAATAAAGCAACCATAAATATTGTATGAATTCAGCAGTAGAAAATATCATAGTGGCCCTAGCAAGTTGGGTAAGGTTTTATAGCAAAAGATTTGTTTGCCAAAATTTGTGAGTGATGGCAGAGAAAATGCCATCAATGATGATGATGCCATCATGATCAATGATGATCATGCATTTATGGAAAACATAAGAAATAGCATAGAAATCAGATGAGAATTGAACATCTCAGGAAAGGTGAGCAAGACAGATACTTTGTACTGAAGAACAACATTCAGTGCTTAAAGATTTGAGATCATATATAATGATTAAACAAGAATTAATACAGTCTGTTAATAGAGGAAAAAAATAAACTACATAGAGTAATATTTTGCTTTATTTTGCTTACACTATATGGAGGCAAATATATTCACACTATTTGAAGCAAATACATAGGATAGTTTTCTTTAATCTCAGTGGTCTTTCACTTTTCATTAATAATTGAATGTCTGCGTGAGTGTGAAACCAAAATTCAAACAACTCCCCAAAGTACAATTAAACATACAAAACAAATTAAGGCTGAATCATAATACTGTAATGCACAGCACAGCATATACTTCATAGGAAAAGGCATATACAGATTTTTTTTCTTAATGGTCTTATTTTCATCCACACTGAAGTCACAGTAAGTAGAAAGTATTTAACTCTGTGTTCTTAATGTTTAAGAAAATACTACATCAAAAAGAAGATTCCAAATGTTAATATGTGTATTCATTTTGCCTTACTTACATTAGTCATTTAACTGAAAAAAAAAAAAAATTATTCAGATCTGGACAGGTCCACTAAGGTTTTGACTATTTGCATGCTAAAAATGCATATGCATGAATTCTGAAGTAATCATTATGAACACACCCCACAAGTTAAGTAGAATTTTCTACTATGCATATTCAAAATGTCTTTTTCAAATGCTAATTTGTTAATTACAAACTTTTTCTTGAGCCTAACTAAACTCATAGACTTCACTGCAATCATTTGCATAATGTTTCCTACATAAGCAATGCTGTCATTAAGTTACCGAAAATTTTCAAATGAAGAGTACATTTTATTAAACCCAAAAGAATTAAATTTGTTATTGAGGGCAATTATATTCAGAAAAATATATATAAAGTTCTGAAAACTTAAGCATTTAAAATATAAATGAAACACTCCACTCACTTTATATTGTGGTAACGCGTGTAAGACATTTTCAGTTTTCATAGAGCACTATTTAATTATCCTTCACACCTCGCACACCAACAAATAATCAGGAGAATCATTTAAAATATTGGGGTCTGGAGTCTAAGGAATATGATTAGGGTCTCTGAACTTTTGCCTCCTTTTCAGTAAAAGTGTTGCTGTATGTGTGATGATGATTTAGTTAATAATTAACTAATACCAGCTGTTATGATTATGACAATTATAGCTTCAAAACTGCCAACTCAGAAGTCCTGAATTTAAGCCATGTTTCTTTATGTCTTTTTTAGCCCCAGTGGCTTTTCAGTTTTTATACTTATTGCTAATATCTCCACAAATGGCAAGATAGAAAGACACTGAAAAAAGAGTAAAACAAATTGGTCAACTCTTATTTATACAATCTCTTATTATAATCATCAGCAAAATTAGCTATTAAAACCAGTTTTAAACATACAGTTTGGATATTACTTTACTTATGAAGAAAATATGGATAATACAAATATAGACTCTATAGGTTTATTTTGAGGATAAAATTAGAAAATGTATATAAAGTTTATAGCACTGTACCTGGCTTCTAGTAAGCAATTTTATATGAAATAATAATTCATAAATTCCAGTCATCCATGTATCCAGTTATATAAATTATTCTAATTTACAAAATTAGTATCTATGTTTTTATTATATTTATTTCTGAGTAAAACTATCCTTTGGCTCAGGATATAATCCCTAAATACACATCTATTTAAAGGATTTTGAGGTGACATCAGTTATATATAGCAGTACTAGGAAGCCTAGAGTTGGACATAGGATACTCGTATCACCATTAACATAGTTAAAGTCTACAGGAGATACTGGAGTTGATCATGACAGACAACCTCAATCTGTCATCATGGCTTGTTCCATAGGTTTACATGGCCCTTCATTTAGGGAACAAATATAAACCCTAAATATGTCAGCTATAAGAACCAACATCTAAACTCTTTGTTAAATAAAAGGAAAATTTGATTCTCATATCTTCCCATCTTGCATTCTTCTAAGTGGTATAATTATTGACGTTTTAGAATATTAAAGAAAGATCCCTATGCATGAGAATGTGTGTTGACTATAGGTATCTCCTTATACTGACAGAGCATGCATTCTGAACGGAGTGGGGAAAGCGGTATCAACCCCAAAGGGGCAAATATTTTCTCATTCCAGAGTGGAGTGCAAATGTACTTTTTATATATAGAAGTGCAGACAGACAGTACATAAACAAATATAGTTTTTATCTGTACTATTAAAATTTCATGGGGATGTGCTGTGTTTAGTCGCTCAGATGCATCTAATTCTTTGTGACCCCATGGACTGTAGCCTGTCAGGCTCCTCTGTCCATGGGGACTCTCCAGGCAAGAATACTGGAGTGGGTTGCCATGCCCTCTTCCAGGGGATCTTCCTGGCCCAGGGACTGAACCCAGGTCTCCTGTGTTCCAGGCAGATTCTTTACTGACTCAACCACCGGGGAAGACCATATTTAGAAATCTTGCTAGTATGTTTAGAAATGTTTGCAATCTCCCCAGAGATTGTAAAATCAATCTAAATTATATAATGGGTAACTAGCACATAAGCATGTTTGCCAACTCACAGAGGTATTTCAATAGCACCACAAATAAGGGAAAAACAATTAGATGCCATCATTCAGAAAATATATGTTTTAGTTTGGTTTAACAGCTTCATATAGATAAAGTAAAAAAAATCCCCAAAAACAAAGGTGACTTAAAACAGCCTTTCCAAATACCACATCACTTTTCATGTTTCTAGAGCCAAATTAAGAAAAATAATTTTTAGAATATATATATCATACTGTATACCACACCATAAGGAATGGTTTTAAAATTGTTAATGGAGGGGGAAAAGTACTTATTAAAAAGTATATGATAAGGCTTAAACACATCTATTTTCCCAAAACAATTTAGAGAAGATGCCACATCATGAAATTTATTCTCATCTATTTCACCTCCATTCCTATGACACTTATTTTGTTTTTAAAGATGAAGAATATTTTAAAACATTAAAATAAACCTAAATAATAGAATATTCATTAGGTAGCCATCCATGCTGTAACATATTTCAAAGTAACAAAGAAGTGACAGGTACAATTGTTTCTCAACCTTATGACAGAAAGGTTTTGCTAGTTTTAAATGACAATTCTAAAAATTTTATTTTCATGAGTAAATATAAAACATTCTACCAATATATACAAGTGTAATTTTAATAGGTGGTTAACACAGCCCATCTGCCAGGAAATAAAAAGCCATTTAAAAGACTAAATCTAGAAAAAATTCTGCCAAGTTATTTGGCTTTGTGCTTCTTAGACAATAAAAAAGAAAAAAAAGAAGAAGAAAAAGACAGACCATATGCTTCCTAAATATCCCACAACACTTTATATGCAAATTTGGATATGAAATGTATTTTACATGCACTTGTGTGATAAATGTTTCTTAGAAAAAGGTGTTTAATTTTGGCTAAACATTTATACTTCAATTTATCCAACTCAAATGCTTAAAAAGAAACCAGAGGTAAAATCAAACCAAACCAAGCTAGGATTTTATGAGGGCTATAAATGATCTTAATATTAACATTATTAATAAACTCAGTATAACTTTAATTTATGGAAAAAATCAGAAAAAAATTTCAAATTATTTAGATGAGATTTACACCAAAGTGAAATAATATTTTTTAAAACTTTTTTGGATATAATTCCATGTAAGAAAATTGACAAATTTTAATAAAGAATTGGATGGTTCTTGAAATATATGATAGTCATATAACTACTACCACACTCATGATGTGATACAGAATATTTCTATAACAGCCCGAAATTCCCTCTGATCTTTGCAGATATTCTTTCCCCTAAACCCATCGCTGAAATGATTATCAGCTTCCATTAATACAGTCTTACCTTTCCAAAAATTTATATAAATCAAACCATGAAGCATATAATTGTTTCAATCAGGCTTCTCTAAATTAGTATGTTTTTAAGAATTCTTCATTTGTGCTAGTAAACCATTCTTTTTATTGATATGTTATAACCCACTGTATGCATAAAACAAACTCTGCAAACTTATTCACCAATTTATGGATATTTGGGTTATTTCCAGCTGTTCACTATGACTATTAAGGTATTATTACAATATTCATGAACAAGTGTTTGTGCAGACATATATCATCATTTGTCATGGGTAAATATCTACGAATTGAAATGTTGAATCATATGGTAAGTGTGCACTTAGCTTTATGAGAAACTGACAAATTTCTGAACTTTGCCATTTGCATTCACAACAATGTATGGGAGTTCCAGTTGCTCCAAATTCTCAACACCATGTGATATTGTCAGTCTCTTTAATTTTAGCTAATTTAGTGTGTATGGAGCATATCTCACTTTGGTTTAGTTTGCACATCCTATAATAAAAATGAGCACTTTTCCATGTGATTATTTGCCATGAATGTAAGTTTATTGGTGAAGTGTCTATTCAAAATAATTTTTAAAAAATTAAGTTGCACATATTCTTATTGAGATGTGCTTTTTACATATTCGATAAGTCCTTATTAGAAATATGTTTTTAAAATATTCTTTTGAAGAGCAAAAGTTTTTAATTTTGATGAGTTCTAACCTATCTTTCTTCTTTTTAACAATGGTTTATGAGAAATCTTTATTTACTCCAAGGTTAATTGATTTTTTCCTGTTTATTTTAGAAGTGCTACAGTATTAAGCACTCTCATTTAAGGTAGGATCAATATTGACTTAATACTTATATGAGAGACCTGGTAATGGTAAAGTTTCTTTTGATATTTTTAGCTAATTTTTATTTGTCTACTGCAGCATTAATTGTTGCAAGATTACATTATGTAGAATTACCTCCCCATACTGCTAAAAAATCAACTGTTCATATATATGTGGATTTATGCCTGGACTCTATTCAATTCCATTTGTCTTTATGTCTGTCACACAGTCTTTGTTGCTGTAGCTTTTTTTTGTTACTGTAGACTGGAACTAAAATATGTGATTTCTCCATCTTTGCCCTTTTCTAAAATTGACTGGGTAAAGAATTCTTAGGTGCTTGTTTTGTTTCTTTCAGTAATTTAAAGAAGTTATTCTACAGTTACACAGATTCTGCAAAGACTTTCCTCTCATTACAATCTTTGTTCCTTTTAAAATATTGAGTATTTATTTCTAACTTCATTTATGATTTTTTATCATTCAGTTCAGTTCAGTTGCTCAATCATGTCTGACTCTTTGCAACCCCATGAATCGCAGCATGTAAGGCCTCCCTGTCCATCACAAACTCCCAGAGTCCACCCAAACCCATGTCCATTGAGTCAGTGATGCCATCCAACCATCTCATCCTCTATTGTCCCCTTCTCCTCCTGTCCTCAATCTTTCCCAGCATCAGGGTCTTTTCAAATGAGTCAGCTCTTTGCATCAGGGGGCCAAGGTATTGGAGTTTCAGCTTCAGCATCAGTCCTTCCAAAGAACAGCCAGGACTGATCTCCTTTAGGATGGACTGGTTGGATCTCCTTGCAGTCCAAGGGACTCTCTAGCATCTTCTCCAACATCACAGTTCAAAAGCACAAGTTCTTTGTGCTCAGTTTTCTTTATAGTCCAACTCTCACATCCATACATGATTACCGGAAAAACCATAGCCTTGACTAGACAGGCCTTTGTTGACAAAGTAATGTCTCTGCTTTTTAATATGCTGTCTAGGTTGGTCATAACTTTCCTTCCAAGAAGTAAGCGTCTTTTAATTTCATGGCTGCAGTTACCATCTGCAATGATTTTGGAGCTCAAAAAAATAAAGTATACCACTATCTCCACTATTTCCCCATCTATTTGTCACGAAGTGATGGGACCAGATGCCATGATCTTAGTTTTCTGAATGTTGAGCTTTAAGCCAACTTTTTCACTCTCCTCTTTCAGTTTCATCAAGAGGCTCTTTAGTTCTTCTTCACTTTCTGCCATAAGAGTGGTTTTCAACAATTTGATTATGATTTGCCTTAACATGCTTTCCCTTAATTCTCTTCTGCTTTAGGTTTGTTGAGATCCCTTCAATCTCTCAGATCAGTTTCCATTAAATTAGAAGAATTTCCAGCTACTCTTTTCTCAAAGATTTATCCCATCTTTTATCTTCTGTACTTCTGGTATTCTAAGTAAATATAAGCTAAATTTCTTGGTATCACTCCACTAATAAGTGATGCATTGCTCATTTTTGCCATTATTTTTTTCTTTCTGTGCTTATTCTGAACAGTTTCATTTTATATGTGTTCCAGATTGTCTGCTATTTAAAAATCTCTCAATCCCATTCAGTATATTTTTCATTTTAATTGTTTGATTTTTTCAACTTTTAAGACTTTATTTTTCAGAGCAATTTTAGATTATCAGCAAAACTGAGCGTAAGGTACAGAGATTTCTCATACACTCCCTGCTCCCACACATGCACAGCCTCTCACATTCAATATCCTCCTCCAGTGTGGGACATTTGTTAAAACTGATGAACTTTACACCGGCCAATTATCATCATTTAAGTCCATAGTTTTCACTGTGGTTCACTCTCACAGCAAGTTCTATGGATATTAATTAATATATAATGAGATTGTATCCCTTGTAATTGTGATATGTATGTGTGCTTAGTCATGTCCAACTCTGCAATATCATGCACTGTAGATTGCCAGGCTCTTCTGTCCATGAAATTCTCCAGACAAGAGTACTGGGGTGAGCTACCCTTTCCTACTCCAAGAGATCTTCTCAACCTAGGGACCAATCCATGTCCTGTGTCTCCTGCAATGGCCCGCATCTTTACCACTGTGCTACCTGGGAAGCCCATTCATTGTAATCCTATCATACAAAGTATTTTCATTCCCATAAAAATCCTCTGTGATCCATTTATTCATCTGTTGCCCTCCCCTAGCCTCCAGTAATCACTGTTTTTTCTACTGTCTCTACAGTTTTACCTTTTCCAGGATGTCACATGGGAAGAGAAAAGGGGAGAGAGGCAAATTAGGGGCAAGGGATTAAAAGATTCAAACTATCATGCAGAAGTAGATAAGCAACAAGGCTACATTGTAGAGCCCAGGGAAACACAGCCATTATTTAAATGAAATATAATCTGTAAAAATACTGAATCATTATGCGGCACACCTGAAACTAATTATAATATTGTAAATCAACAAAATAAATAAACCATTTAAAATATGTCATTTCACATGAGTGGCATCTGAAATCATGTTGGGGCAATTATTCATTAAAATAAATTGTAACACTACACATCTATTAGAAAGATTAAACTCTGGAACACTGACAACATCAAATGCTAACAAAGAGCTAGAGCAACAGGAACTCTCAGTCACTGCTGGTGGGAATACAAAACGGCACAGCTACTCTGGAGGGCAGGTTGGTGATGCTGAAAAATTAACTCATTCTTCCCATATAATTCAGCAATCACAATCCTTGACATACACTCAAATGAAATGAAAACAGGTTCATACAAAAAACCCACACATGAATGCTTACAGCAGCTTTATTCATAATTGCCCAAACTTGAAGTAACAATGAGGTACTTTGATAGGTGAAAAGATAAATAAACAGCCAAACCTTTATTCAGTGCTAAAAAGGAAGTGATCTATCAAGGAATAAAAAGACATGGATGAACCTTAAATGCACATCACAAAGTGAAAGAAGCCCATTTGAAAAGGCTACATACTATATGACTCCAACTATGTGACATTCGGGGAAAGGCAAAACTATGGAAACAATATTTTTAATTTTAGACATCATGTTTTTCATCTCAAACATGTATCTTTTTATATTTTCCATGTCTCTCCTCATCATGCTTTCTTTACTTTCCAGAACATATGGAATCTATTTATAACTGTTTCTACTTCACTGTCTGCTAGTTATATTACCTCTGCTATGTCTACGATTTCTTCTAACAGTTGACACTTATTCTGGATATGATATTTTCCTGCCCTTTTATTCTATGTAATTTTTGATTGAATGATGCCAATTGTGAACTTTATATAATTTCTTGCTAAATGTTCATTGTATTCTTCTAAATAATGTTAGATTTTGGTGCAGAGTACATTTAAGTTAGAGGGAATCAGTTGACTCTCTTTGAATTTTGCTTCTAACCTCTGTTAGGATTACTTCAGAACAGTGTGAGTGTAAGGCTAATTCATACCCACTACTAAGGGGACACTTGTTTGAGGATTCCATTCATTGATGGAAACATACACTTCTCAAGTCTGCATGGATGGCAAGATTTCCGTCATTGGGTAGTTCTTTCCATTTATAAACTGATCAAAACTCAGCCAAAGATTTTAGGGGACTTCTCTGCAGTCTCTCTTTCTTTCTCTCAAAGAGCTTCTTTATTACTTTACCCTTCACATTCTAGATATAGCTACTCTACAAACTGCGTGTGATCTCTCTGTTTTACATCTCAGTGAAAGGATGGCCAGGCTCTGTGTGGACTCCCCCTTTGCACTCGTGCATGCTAAGTCATTTCAGCCGTGTCTGACTCTTTGTGACCCTATGGACTGTAGCCTGCCAGGCTCCTCTCTCCATGGGAATTCTCCAGGCAAGAATACTGGAGTGGGTTGCCATGCCCTCCTCCAGGGGATCTTCCCAACCCAGGGATCGAATCCAAGTGTCTTATGTGTCCTGCATTGGCAGGCAAGTTCCTTACCACTAGTGCTATCTAGGAAGCCCCTTACATGGTAGCACGGAAAATGCCTCCAGGAAGAAAACTAGAATAACTAGAAGGCCCAAGCTTCTTGTTTTCCCTTTCTCAGACATCACTGCCTTGAACTGCCTGCTAGTCGATACTTGAAAAATCACTGTTTATTTATTTTTGTCTGGTGTTCCAGTTGTTTATTAGAGTGGAAGGATAAATCCTAACCACTACTCCATAATAGTTAGCGAAACTTCATTTTATACAGCACCACGATATTGATACCTCGTGTACATTTAATAATTAAACCATTTTATTTACTGCTTTTGCTTCCTAATAGTTATTTTTATAAAGAATTGTTATTCTTCCTCAATACCTCATGACCTATGGTTATTTTTTAACAAAAATGTCATTTATTTTGCTTCTTATCAAATACAATTTAAAATTTTTCCAATGTGTGCTTATACACATTTAGGAAGAAAAACAAGTCTCAGGCCCTATAACAAGTACCTTTTATGGCCAAACTGAAGATTAGAAAAGAACTGTCACACCAAATAACAGCAGAAATTAAGGCATAAAAATATTTGAACATTAAATAGAACTAGATAAAAACATCATTAGGGCATATTAGAAACAAAGAGAAAAGTCTTGATGAGAATAGGAGTTGTAGAAAAGAAGATACCAGTCAACTAGTCAAGAGGAAATTTTACTACTTGCTGTAAATACACATAATGCATTATTTATACTTTGGTAACAGCCTGGAAAAGTTGCTAGATTTCTTTCATTTTTCTGTATCTAGGACTCAGATTTGTGAATCTTATTCAGATTATGAAGAAGATTATTTATAATTTTAGATAAGTATTAATAGTTTTTTAGTCAAAAAGACTAAAATTATTTAAATAGTCACAACCCGGTGGCTCAGAGGGTAAAACATCTGCCTGCAGTGTGGGAGAGCCGGGTTTGATCCCTGGGTCCAGGAAGATCCCCTGGAGAAGGAAATGGCAACCTACTCCAGTATCCTTGCTTGGAAAATTCCATGGATGGAGGAGCCTGGTGGGCTATAGTCCATGAGGTCACAAGAGTCAGACACGACTGAGCAACTTCACTTGTGTTGTTATGTCTAATACATCAACAAGATGATTCATGCTTGAGTCTGTCTGACAAAGCCATTTACAAACACCTTCTACTCTAGAGAAAGGACTCTGATTTAAAAGTTTCCAAGAAACAAGACATTATTTCATCAACTGTAAAAAGGTCTTCACAAAGATAAGGTGCAATTACAGTAATGAAACTGCTATAACTAATGATAAAGATATAGTTGCAATAGAGTAACCAGTGGATGATGCTACTATGTTTATACTAACTTGAGCCCTAAATTTATAAATCTTTCCCCATTTGCAACAATTTTACATTTTGATTATAGAAAGCTTAGATTCCTTTTCAAACAGTCTTTCAAACTAGTTCATCAGTTTAAAATATCAGTTGCTCTAATTCTCACATATTTGGGTTTAAAATGGCAAAGCAAACAGATTGACAGAAAGAAAAAGAACATTTTCACTCACATGGTGCAAAATTATAGCCACCTGCACTATGTTTGCAATGCTATTAAACCAAATAAAAAGCTGAAAATTAAGTACTTCCTTCTCCACTCTGCAGAGAAGTGTCTTAGAGCAGGAAAGAAGCCATTCTCCACCACATACAGAGGCATGCTAAATACAGCATTCAAACCTTCCTGCCATAAGAACTTGTTCAGAAAAGGAAAAGGCTGCTGGTTTACCATAAGGAAAAATTCCTGCAATGATGAACCACATGGAAAAGGTAAAGTCAGGGCTCATGAGGGCATCTAATGTTGCTAGACAGTAGTTTTCTGTTAATATGCAATTGAGGGCACTCCAAAGGCTTCCCAAGTGGCACCGTGGTAAAGAATCTGCCTGCCAATGGAGGAGATGCAAGAGACATGGGTTTGACCGCTGGATCAGGAAGATCCCATAGAGAAGGAAATGGCAACCCACTCCAGTATTTTGCCTGGAAAATTCCATGGACAGAGGAGCCTGTTGGGCTACAGTCCATGGGGTCATAAAGAATCAGACATGAGAGGAAAGAGCACCCACAAAGAAACCAACAGCCAAAGAATAGCAGGACACATCTGGGTAGCACCTAGTTTTGTTTTGTTTTTCACCTGTGATTCTGTTTTCTTCTACCTTATTATCTTTTGTACAAGGGCAATAAATAAATGTCACTAAAATATCACTGATGTGATTTTGTAGCAAAAGACTTGCAGATAATAGTACACTGCAGAGGAGCTAATAGCAGTATATGCTTACTTCCTCCCTCAATCCTCATGTTTCCTCACCTTGCAGCTCTTATTTCTAAATACTCTTTAGCTTAATGTTGGACACATCCACTTCTGTGAGTGGATCGTGCTGTTTTTAAAATGCAACATAACATAAATACCATAGAGTAAACATGACATCCTCCAAAATGGATTACACCTTTCTATTATAATTTACCAGTAACTTCCTCCCTGCTTCTAAAAAGCCTCCAGCTACAGAATTATTTTTAGGAATTATTAGAGAAACACTGAAATATTCATGTAGATATCATTGTAGGTTTGTATTGAAAGGTTTTATAGGCAGAGGAGATAAATCTTGTTCAGTGTTACCTTTTCAACACCTAGCACTGGGTAGGTCCCTAATAAATATTAGTTGGTTTATTCTATATATTAAATATAAGATATAAAATAATTGCCGTAAGGTATACAGAGAATGGGCTTCCCTGGCGACTCAGAGATAAAGAATCCACCTGCAATATATGAGTCACAGGAGATGGAGGTTGGTCCCTGGGTTGGGAGAACCCCCTGGAGAAGGGCATGGCAGCCCACCGCAGTATTCTTGGCTGAAGAATCCCATACACAGAGGAGCCTGGCGGGCTACATTTCATGGGGTCACAAAAAGTTGGACATGCTGAAGCGACTTAGCAGCAGCAGCAGCATACAAAGAATGAGAAATTTCTGAAGACTGAAAATGTAGTCCTACATGTTCACCGATAAAGTGATACTTCCGGACTTCCTGGGTGGCCCAGTGATTAAGAATCCGCCTTCCAATGCAGGGGACGTGGGTTTGATCAGGGAACCAAGATCCCACATGCTACGGGGCAACTAAGCCTGCTCACCACAACTAGAGAGCCTGCAAGTCATAACAGAGACCCAGCACCGCCAAAAAATACACTGAAAAAACCTTTTTTTAAAACTTAATAAAAATGATATTTCTTACATAAAAAGCACAAAATAAATATCTTTATCACTTTCAACTATGATATGTAAGCTCCAGTTTAGATCTCATAGTTTTGTTTTTGTTTTCAAACTTTAAATGTTTTATTTTGTACTGGAGTATAGACAATTAACAATGTTATGGTAGTTTCAAGTGAACTGCAAAGGGACTCATTCAAACATATACATGTATCCATTCTCCCTCAAACCCCTTCCTATACAGGCTGGCATATAACATTGAGTAAAGGTCCATCTGCTCTACAAATAAGTCCTTGTTGGCTATCCACTTTGAATATAGCAGTGTGTACTTGACCTTCCCAAACTCCCTTACTATTCCTTCCCCCCAGCAACCATAAATTGGTTTTTTTAAGTCTGAGTCCCTTTCTGGTTTGTAAGTTCATTTGTATCATTTCTTTTCAGATTCCACATAAAAGGGATGTCATATGATATTTCTCCTTCTCTGACTTATAGAAGCTCTATTTTAAAAAAAAAAGAAAGCAAACTAAATTTTCATTAAATATACTTTTCAGTCATAAGTAATTATCCTCACATGTTTCATGTAATTCTTGTCCTATTAGTAAATACACAAAAGCAAATTTCAAACATCAATGATCGGGGATTCTTACTTGCATTACCATAGTATTTTGAACCACTGAATTCAATACTGGGGCTTTCACAAATATGCTCAATGTTATAACTTAATGTAATATCAGGTATCCACACAATTCTAAGAAACAAGTTATTTTTTAAGTGTATATACAGAGGGAAGAATTGACTCAGTTTTCATATCAAATATGATGCTATTCGTCACTCTTATGACAGCAAGATTACTTGGCATTGTGGGAGCCAACGTAAACAGTAAGTCAATAAATAGCCACAGGTCTTGTTGATCTGAGCCAAGAAAGTTTAATTTTAAAAAATGGTATTGATTTGAGCATTCTAGAATGTTTTTAAAGAGAAGATTAGTCTGTTGGTTGTTTCCAAGGAGTACAAACTTACTACAGCTAAATTATTTAGCTAAGTAAAAAACTAGGAAAAGACATGATAGGAGACATGGAAGTAAGAAGTAACTATGTTCTTAATCTTCATTTGTACCGACTCTAATTGGCACATTCAACTTTTTAAAAAAGCTTGACATTCAACTTAAACCATAATTTTGTATTTTGAGATGTTTCATGTCCCATTTGTTGCTATGTTTAAATTTTAATTAGAGGACTTTTAAAAACTAAAATTAAAATAATTTGCAATATAGTTTCCATTTATTTTTAAAACACACATGAATTCTGGCTACCATATTATAATCGAGGAGAAATCACACCAGGACAGAGAAAAGCACTTCTGCCAACACATTTTCTGAAAACTCTCAAGACTTTTTCTGGCTCATAAGAAAAAGAGTATCAGTAACAAAAAAAAAAAAAAAAGTATCACTGATTCACTCTTGCTTGCTATTAATCTAAAGAATATATATTTTAGACGCTCATCCCTTGTGCATTGTTACATGTAGGAAAGTTGGTGATTTATGCTTCAAAATGCTGGTCCCTTTTATAGGCATATTGACCCTCTATCTTAGAAAACCCCTTGCCAACCATGTTTTCATTAGAATTCCTTAAATTATGGAACAATAACCTCAAAGGGGATTGTTTATTATGAGGTTTCTAGGCACCCCATATACTTGTGACTTGCAAATGAATTTTAACTGAATGCTAGGAGTGCCCAAATCCAAAAGAAAAATCCATGTGGAAAAATGATGTATGAAAGCCTAAAGGATTTATGTTTAAATTATTGAAATTCAATCGTGGATGCATGGTTTATTTATGCTGATTTGCTTTCTGGCTGCACTGTACGCTCTAAGTCTACTGGGTTTAGGACAGAAGACAATGACTTCTTTTCTGTATATTTTAATATTTTTTCTACATCACTTGCCCATGTTGATAAGACCCGTGATTCAAAAACGAAAAATTTTCATGTGGCGTAGGTGTGAGTCAACTTCCCTCTCATCTGTCTTTTAATTGGCTTTGAGATATGGATTTTTCACTGTTGTGTAAGCACACCATTCATTAGTTAGAAGAGGAAATATGAAAACTTTCTTTTCATACCAATGAGGGAAATGAAACCAAATGATAACACGAAAACATTATATACCTATCTATAATATGATAAAGCTATTATTTAACACATTATGCATACACCACGAACAGTGAAGTAGCAAGCTACCAAGAAGATGAAATGTTTCATTATAAGCACAAAATATACCCACATATACCTATTTTTTACTACTGCTTCTAAAGATGTGCAATGTGGACTTCCTTGGCGGTCCAATGCAGAAGGTGTGGGTTTGATCTGTGGTTGGGGTACTTATTAAGCTTCCACCTGCCCGCATGGCACAGCCAAAAAATAAATTAAAAACATAAAGATGGGCAATGCCCTGGTGAAAACTAGGGATCCAGCCAAAGATATATAGCTCCTTTGATTCTTCAGGATGTCTCTGCCCTCTTTTCGGTTTTGTGAAATCTGTCAAGAGCTGTGCCAAAAGAGGACAAATAAAGTGAATATGAGAAAGCCACATTAGACTCTGGATTAGCAAAGAATGTATGCATGTTGCCTGCGTGCTGTTTTCTCAAAAATCTAAAGGAGACTATTTTCCTTTCCTTCTCCAAGTGATGGGCATGAGCCTGTGTCAACTTGCTAGCTTTCCGAGAATTAGGCAAAGTGTGTGAACACGCATGCCATTGAACAGTATTTCTTCAGTTTTAATCTTTCATGGGTAAAAACTACATTAACACAATATACATTTGCAGGAACTTTTTATAGCCTGTATCATTGTGCTTCCCTCTTCCCCATCCCCAAGTAACATATAGGCCTCAGAAAGTAGAACCTACTAGAAGACCCCAGTGCTGAGGCTGGAAATTAATAGCTTCATGGTGTGATTTCTTTCTGCTGGCATTGATTCTGTTGAAAAACTGGAGTACACTAAGCATTTAAAACATACTCTGTATTTTTCCCATTATTTCATACAAATGCCCTAATATTTTTGAAAAACTCACTTCTTGGTGGCAATTAAAATGTATGCATTTTTCATGGAGCATAGCTTCCATATTTTATTTGAAAAAAAGAAGACCCAGAACAAAAGAAGCTAATTAAAAAACACTAAATGCTCCTCTAGCGTGGTATATTAACAGTATTTAAGAATTATGTTATAACAGTAAGCTGTAATTATAACATGGCAGAATAACGATATAACTCAGCAAGCTCAAAGCAATGCTACTACATCCAGATACAGTGAATACCCAGCAGGGAATGGCATTTCACAACAACTTGCTCTCATAATCTATGCAGGTCATATAATATATATCTTTGATTTCACCAAGTGTGATCATGATGCAAAATAATGTGCTCCGTTGTGTAGAAAGGGTTAAGTTATGGCCTTTGTGGGCCATTAGGTGGAGATTTATTGGGGGAGTTGGTAAGTCCATAGTTCACTCTGTGGTGACTGAACAAGGACCCTAGGTGCAGAGGCAGAGAGAGGAAGAGAGCTGAGGCAAATGACATCCCTAGGGCTTTGCAACATATGGCCCATCAGTCAAGGGTCAAGCCCCCTCACAAATTGCATGCACTTTACATAGCCATCTGCATCAATAAATTACTACCCTCCTGTAGCCAGACACTAATGCATGAGCAAGAGGGATCAGCCCCACTTACAAATAAACTGTTTTATTTATTCTTGCTCATTTTGGCCCAACACAGCAACCCATCATTTCCACACAGGACTTTGTCCCCATAGTCAGACCAATCCACTAATAAACATACTAATTTTAAAAAAGCATATTTGTCTTTTCGAGAGCAATGGAATATGTCTTAGAGAGTAACTAAGTTACAGAAGCAAGTCATTTATAACCTGGGTTGATGAAACTTCAGCATATTAATTTATCTTATTTGTTTCTGCTGAGTTTCCCTTTGATGTCCAATGACTGGCTAGCTACAGAAAACTTCCAGGAACACTATAGTTTACATTTTTGACACTGTCCTTTTACAAACTAAGAATGTCAGCTCTAAAGCAACCAGTTATTTCATGACCATGTACATATAGAGAGAACCTTTGAAACTGATAGTTCTGGGGTACCTTTGAACAAGAATACAAAATAGAGCTCAACTAAGATTTTTTTCTGTGTGTAAATTCAGTTATTATTTTAACTGCATGATTTCTGAACTTGTGTGTTTTAGTGCTTTTCACAAAAAATTAAACCTTTATCAGAGTGTCTTTCATATCTGACAGGAAAAAAAAAATATAGTATAATACTTGGCACCCAACAAGAAGCAAACATTTTGACAAGAATAAATAATGGAAAAGTTAATCACTTTGGAGTCATGCAATTGACTAGTGGTGCATTTAAAAAGTCAATCTTTTTCACAAAAACAGGTATTTGGGGGGAGGGATGAAAAATAAAAGAAAGTAAAGAGGAATAAGCAGCATTTAACTAGTAGCATTAGCAATAAGAATTAAATATTCATTTAATTTTTGCAACAATCCTTTGATGTCAATAATTATTATCAATATTTTATAGTTTAAAAAAAATGAGGACTGGACAAGTTTAAGTGACTCGCCCCAAGATCATACAATGAGAAGAGGCAAAATAGAGATTTATAGACAGCTCTGCCTGGCCCAATGCTCACTGCCATCCAAATTTCAAGAAAGGAGAAAGAAATCAGGAGGTTCCTATGAGATCCACAGTGTGTGAAGTCATGGGATTGTGGCGGGAGGAAGTCCCTCATGTATGTTCCTGCTTAACCACTTTTCTGCTACTTTAAACAGTAAGCATTCACAGGAAACAAAAGGGGGAGAAGTAGCCGTTCAGTTCAAGAAAAATAATACAGGTAAAAAGATACGCATTGCTGGTGGGGATGTAAATTGGTGGAGCCACTGTGGCAAACAGTATTGATGTTCCTCAAAAAAATAACTAGAATTACCATATGATCCTGCAATTCCAAACTGGGTATTTACTTGAAGAAAACAAAAACACTAACTGAAAAAGGTATTTGCATCCCTATGTTCACTGCTGCATTATTTACAATAACTAAGACATGGAAGCAGCCTAAATGTCCATCAAAGGGTGGATGAGTAAAGATAATGTGGTTTATATTTACACAATGGAGTATTATTCAGCCATAAAAGGAAGAAAATCTTGCCATTTGCTACAACATGACAACACGGACAGAACCTGCACTCAGTCATGTCCAAGTCTTTGCGACCCCGTGGACTATACAGTCCATGGAATTCTCCAGGCCAGAATACTGGAGTGGGTAGCCTTTCCCTTCTCCAGGGGATCTTCCCAACCCAGGGATTGAACTCAGGTCTCCCGCATTGCAGGCGGATTCTTTACCAACTGAGCTACCAGGGAAGCCCTGAGGACATTATGCTAAGTGAAGTAAGTCAGAGAAAAACAAACACCATATGATCTTATTTATACGTGGAACTAAAAGCCAACTCATAGACACAGAGAACAGATTGGTGGTTGCCAGAGGCAGGGGTAAGGGGTGGGTGAAACGGTGAAGGGAGTCAAAATGTACAAACTCCCAGTTATAAAATAAGCAAATCATGAAGGTGTAATGTATCATGGTGACTACAATTAATAATAGTATCCTGCATATTTGAAAGCTGCTAAGAGAGCAGATCTTATAAGCTCTCATCCCAAAAGAAAAAAAAAAAATTATTTCTATGGTGACAAAAGTTAACTAGACTTATTGCGGTGATCATTTTACTATATATATGTGTGTGTGTATATGTGTGTGTGTGTGTGTGTGTGTGTGTGTGTGTGTGTGTGTGTGTGTGTGTGTGTGTGTGTGTGTGTATAAAATCATTATGCTGTACACCTGAAACTAATGTAATCTTCAATGTTCATTTACAACTTAATTAAAATTTATTTTTTTTTAAGAAAGGAGAGGGATAACTGTAGATCAGCACAGTTCTGAAGCTTAAATGTTGCCAGGAATATACTCGGTAATTGTTCATTTCAAGGACAGGTTTCAACTTAGACATTTTCTGAAGAGCAGGATTCTGAGGGATGCCCAAGATCAATGGGGAATGAGACAAAGACAGAACAGCTTAGAAATAAATAGCACAATGAAAAAGAGAGAGCTTAGAGAGATGTCTATGCTCAATTAGAGATTTTTCAGTTTATCTGAAAAAACTGGTTGAAGCCTCAGTTTGCTTCTTATACTTTATAAGGCTGCGTCTAAATATCCTTTTGGAAAATTTTTATTTCCGCATCTTACAGAATATATAGAATATCTTTTAATGTACAAAAGTGTTGAGCCATATATCCATGAAAGATTCTTTCTTTTGACTTCATATGTATTAAAAGGGCAAACGTGGATTTCCATAAACCCTATGTAGTTCTTTAAATACTCTAAAGTAGTCTATCAATGCAAAACTTAATTAATTACCTTTTAAACTGAGAGCAAAGAGACACAAGCATGACTTAGTATGAGAAACACAGATGTGTACTTCACATCTGAGATTGGACTCTAGTTCATGAAACATATTGGAGTGGACACAAGACCAAATTCTTTTGATTTAGATGAAAAGTATACAGTAAGATTTGCATTGTAATGGATCCATTGACCCCTGGTCAAGATGGAATTGTCAATAGAAGTGTCTTATGTATGGTATGAATCATATCTAATGGTTCTATTAACATCATATTGAGATTGAAGTCTCAAGGAGCATGACTTAGAATAATGGAAATGGAAGAGAGCTTTATTTATTATTTTCATTTCATCTCTGTAAGTGTATTTTTTCACTTTTAAATCATCTCTCATAAAAAAGCAAGCAATGATACACTTATTAAAATTATATCAAAGCATACAAATTTGTAAAAGCCATCTGATTTTAAAACAGATGTTTCTCTCCCTACCAGATCAATTCCCTAATGGCCTACACCTTACAGAATAAGAATACACAGTAAGCAAACAGCATACTTCTGCTACTTCTGAGTCTAAGGTACTTGTGAAACCATGGGCAAGTGCCTCTATTTCCCTCTCTCAGATTCTTCAGTTGGAAAATAGGGATAACATAATGCCCACCTTTCTTTCATGTCTTAGGTTAAAAGGATGAATCAAGTGATATAAAAGAAGCTTTTGCAGCATATTAGAAGAAATTGGTTGTTGAATTACAATAATTACTGATTTCTAATTCCAATTACATCAGAATAAGTGAACAAATTCGGTATTTATGCAGTAAAATGGGAAACCATCCATCTAGATAATTTTCTAATTGCTCAAGGTATTTCAACAAGATACTTTATGCAGTGGCATACCTGAAGTAGTAATCTGTCTTACATGCCATTTTAATTTTCAAAATGTTTTATTATCTGAATTACACTCTCCATTTACTTAACAGTTAAATGGGAAGGCAGGTCTCTCTTCAGACTTGTGAGAATTTATATAATGAATAATAAAACTGTCAAAGAAACAGAAGGTTACAGGGGCAAAGGGAGAAAAATATTTGTCTTATGATACGTTCATATGTACACTAGAAACAACCAAAATGTAAAGCTGTGATTTAGACACCTATGAAAGGTAATGGAAGATCAGGGCAAAACAAAATGGCACTGATTGTCTAGAATGATCAAACTGAGAAACTGCAGGATATGCCTCCAGCAGACACAGGCCCTTTTTCAGAATGGAAAAAAAAGAAAAAAAAAACATAAAAATGTAAATTTAATATTCATCTGATGGCAGAGAATAGATCTGAGTAAAGCAGAATAAAGATGGATGGAAATTACAACCTTTTTCCAAATGTACACAAGCAGAAAGGGAAAAAAAAAATAATTCTAGAAGTTCGTGTGAAATGGCAGTTGCCACAAAATCAGTTTGGTGTGAAAAGCTGAGGATGGATATGACCAGTAATGAACAATCAGTAAGTCCACTTAGAGACTTAGGGAGAATCTTAAGAGAGATTTAGAGAATCTTAGAGAGAATCTCTAAGTCCACTTAGAGATTCACTCGCAAAGCTGAAACCTGAAACTTTTCCCCTGAATCTTTTATAGTTTAGACTTAGACTAGATTCATAAACAAACATATTTTCGGTTTTTGCAGCTACTCATATCATGGCTGTACTCCCTATTGGTTATAAGCAGAGAATTTAAAACATTAGAGATTCTAATTTTGACAATAGGTAAATGGCTTAAAACTTAGCGTTACTTTCTTCAAGGCACACCTGTGTTTGTAATGGGAGCTTTTTTCTACCTCTATCATAATTCAGGGTTTTAAACGTCCATACCTGATCAGATGACCCTGCGAATCATTTCACAACTTGTTTCAGACACGCACTACAACACAGAAAATGGAATCTTGAAGAATCTATGTAAGCACAGGGTCTCAGTTTCCTTTTTTATTTTTTAAGATGTACAATGGGGATTGTATAGAATCATTGTGAGGGTTAAACGTGTTAACTACCACAGTATTTATAACAGCACTCCGTTCATAGCAGGGTTAGCCAACAACAGGCGGAGTTACTGATAAACATCCCACTTGCCAAGGCAGGAACATAAGAGATGAGCGATCAATCCCTGGGTTGGAAAGATTCCCTGGAGGAGGGCATGGCAATCCACTCCAGTACTCTTGCCTGAAGAATTCCATGGACAGGGAAGCCTGGTGGACTACAGTCCATGGGGTCGCAAAAGAGTGAGACACGACTGAAGTGACTTCGCACACACAGCATATCTTCATCATCACAGCCATCGTCTCCATCATCCCCCTCCTTTTCATCATCAAGCTTATCTGCTCTCTCAAAGACTGAGTGTAACACTTGCCTATTTTACAATCTCTCAACTTTGATTTATGATGCTAGATGACAATGGTTAAGATATGCATGACTTCCCAAGGAGTTTTTCGTTATACATGTTGGATTCTTGGTGTGTGCGCATGATCCTGTTGCTGCAACCTTGTACATATCCTCTGCCCCCAAAGCCACCATCAAGGCTTGCTCCCCACTTCCAGGTTCAACTTGAAGCTGGCCCTTTCAGGAGAACCCCCAAGGGTTTCTTCACTTGCACTCCATTACGCACACAGATGTATAACCAAGGTCCATCAGAAGACTTTTATGAAGAGAACGCTCACTCATTGTGAGCGTACAACTCCCCATACACCTATCAGCGCAAGTGCCCTTTTGTGAGTCCTCTGTGGAATTTTAACATGGTTCAAATTGATCATGAACTCAGTATTTTCTCCACCGTTTGCACATCTTAACCACAATGTTGCCATTTTTCAATTTGCAAAACATACATATCTAAACAAGGGCAAAACAATAGAACCCTCTGATATGTTTCTCCATCGCTGGACACTATATACCACATATAACTTACTGGTTTACTGAGAACATCAGTTTGTCTGTGCTTCATCTCAAAGACATCCTCTATCTACTGTATGAAATGATGGAGTGGGTGATGCATTTGTTCCCAACCGTAACAATTCTGTGAAATATTTATTTTCCAGCAAGCAAAATAATGTACAAAATTGAGGCAGAGAAAATTACTAGGCGGGTAGCTGTAAACTACTGTTTTTCAGAAGACCTGAGAATGTGTCAATCAGTGTAAGGATATTTTGGAGTACTATAAACTTTTCTCCCATCTCATTCACACAAAAGATGAAACTGAAATGAATTATTTCTACAACAGAACAACCATAGGTTTTTGCAGTAGTTGTAATGACTTTCTTCCAACTGAGGTAATAAACCAAGTTTTTAAAAAATATGTACACAGATATGCATACAGGAGCATACATGACTGTGTATCTTAGATCTTAGCATTCCACTGCAGATATATGAATAGTAATATTGTTGTGCTTTCTGATTAAAACATACCCTTGTATATAAAAGCAGATTCTCCAGAACAAAGGATTAAGCCACAATAAAAGCTCCCTTTTTATGCCATTTCCTTAGAGAACTGACAACATAGTATAGTAGTATGTCTTGTTCAAGACTAGACATTATTTTAAAAGACCTATTCTCAGTCTACAGAAAAGCTTGAACAGCTCATTCCTATTTAAAGTGTCTTTGAGGAAAATATCACCTTTCCTTTGGATCTAATTGTCACTGTTTTCTTAAGTGGCTGCAGAACTTGTGAGGCTGTTTCTGTGAACCCCTGGGCATATCCCAGGCACGCATTTGCCATTTGGGAAGAGGTGAGGATGAGGGTCTTGTTTCTGTCTCCCTACCTTATTTAAAATGAAGCACTTTGTTTCTATAGCAGACAAAGAATGCAGAGGCAGATCTCCACTAAACTGTCTTCCCACGCTCTCTCTTTGCCCAGAGATACTTCCTTGGATATGTGACAGGTGATTAGAAACCAGGAGCCTGGGAGTGCCTCATTTCATCACTAATTCTGGGTTGGCAGCCTGTCTTTTAATTCCCATGAAGTCTAGATTCCAGGAATCAAACCGATGTGGTTTCCTTCACGTTTCTGCCTGGCTTCAGCCTTGCTCCATATCCTCTATCTGCAAAGTCACTGCGAAAGGTGAGATTACCCACTGGGGCAGCACAAGTGTCAGAGAAGGGAAAGTGAAGGGGATGGTGCACAATTATTAGGTCATTTAATCATTGCAGGGATTCGATTATCATGATTGACTCTCCTGTCAGTCCCACTGTCATCAAATAATTGCACTAACTGCATCTCCACCTCCTCTCTGGATCTATGGCCTGTGTGACCTTGGGTAAGTCATTTAAACTCTCAGAGCCAATTCCTCTTGCCAAATACAACACACTAAATTACTTTTGAGCTAAATCTTCTTTATGCCTTATTGCTTCATTTCAAATGATGGGTTTACTTGAGTTCAAAATAGTGCATCAGCTTGGTTCACCTTCGAGAAACTTCTTAAAGCACAGTTCTAAGGATCACAAATAGGCATCTTAGCCATCCAGGGAATCTTCAAATCCATTGATTGCTGAGAAATAGTTTAGTTGTGCTGTGGAGTATTATCACCTCGATTGGAGATGAATATACTGTTTCAATAAGTGGGACAGAGAGTTATAATAATAAAGTATGTCTTAAATGATAAATGTGTCTGACAGTATATTTTATGAATTAGAAGTCTATTCCTACTTTCCCCTATATCCACAAAGAAGCTACTGCACATCCATGGAAGACATCCTAACCCAGTGCTATAAGAACAGTCCTAGACTCAAGGACCACCTGTTTTATGACTTCTGTAGGACATTGCAAATACATTAAGAGGAATAAGTTGATAGCATGGGAGGGCAGTTTAAAGGGAAATTCTAACCAAAGTGACAAGAGGATCTCACAAACGGCCTGACCCTCAGCATGTCCTACAGGTAGTACTACGGCCCAGCAAAGCGATTAGTGTAAACATCCAACAGACAATAAAGGGGAAGGCTGGCCAGAGCCCCAGATGGTACTGCTGTAAAAACACATTCCAAAGCTTGGCATCTGGATTCTGCAGCTGCCATGCACAGCCCATATGTGGCAATAAATACTGGTTCTGAGGCTGGAACAGCTAGAGGTGAGGGTCAAATGGAACCATCTGAACCATCACAATGGGACAAACAGGCAAAGCACTGAAGAGATTGTGAAATGGCATGTAATTTTTCATATCCCTTACTCCTTTTATCATTTTCAGCTGCTGAAATGAAATGCTAAGGTAAACTGTCAGCAAATAAGGGTTTGTCAAAGAACATCAGCTAGCATATAATCATCCCCCTTTTGTCACTGCTCTTTATTTTGCCAATTTCTAATATTAAGCTCTGCTCATTCTCATCTTTTCTTAATATCTCTTTTTGGGACCATATTTTAATTTGTATTTATTTTTTAATTATAAAAGTACGATAACAAACTTACAGGAGACTTGGAAAATATAGAACAAGGTTACATATAGTTCACCTATATATTAGTTATTTTGAAGTAGATAAATTAAGATTTTTTAGTTGGAGTTTCAATATCAATCTCTTAAAAATTAATAGAATGCACATACAGAGAAGTAGAAGGATATAGTAAATCTGAAAAGAATTGCGAATCAATTCAACATAATTAAGATTTATACAATTTTCACACAACAGTAGGATAAAATTCTATTCAAGTTCCCATAGATTGTAAACTAGAAGAATCTGAAACATAGAGACATAAAACAAGGTATAAAAATTTCATAGTATAAAGGTACTGAAATCATACAATCTGTTCTCTTACCACCATGGAATTATGTTAGAAATCAATATGAAAGGACATTTGATAATAAGTCACATATTTTTAAGTGCAATGTGACATTTACCAAGAGAGATCTTCGACTTGGCCACCGAGAAAAAATTTTTTTCTCCCTAATCTAACTGGGGAGATTAACAGATACATAAGAGCCTCTCTGGTAGCTCAGTCAGTAAAGAATCCACCTGCAATGCAGGAGACCCAAGTTCCATCCATGGGTCGGGGAAGATCCCCTAGAGAAGGAAATGGCAACCCACTTCAGTATTCTTGCCTGGAAAATTTCATGGCCAGAGGAGCCTGATGGGCTATAGTCCATGAGGTCACAAGAGTCGGACATGACTTAGCGGCTAAACCATCACCACCATGAATAAAAAATGCCTATACACAGATAAAAGGTATATCTTCTCAAATAAAGATATTTTGGAAGTTGAACAAATAGATCCTTTTTTTTGTTGTGTTTTTGTTTTTTTGTAAGCAGAAGGTCAGGGAGGAGGCATTTATGCTGAACTCTGAGGCAGAAGTAGGATTCTATAGAAGAGGGTCATGGCAGATATGAATATTGAAATACTTGAAACTCTTAGTTGAATTTTTTAAATGGTCTGCCCATCTGAGGAAGATGAATATAATTTCCCAACTTCTAAAGTTAAGAAAACTGAAGAAGTGTATAGAGTGAGATAAAAAGTAACACAGACTTGAACTGTTACATTACCATGTCCCTCCCACTCACAAAGTTACCTAGTTCAATTATTTTGGTTATCACTTAAACCAGCTAATCCCCCTTTTACCCTTAGGGCAGATCTAAAATTTCCAGCTATACTCTCACTTGAAATTCATACAAGTGCATTTGAATCTGTCTTTGTAATCTCCTACACATACTTCCATGATCCATTGGCCTCCCTCTGACATGCTGGCTCATTACTTCAAATTCACAGAATGTGACTTATCAATAGGATATAAAACCATCATCTTTTTGTCATATGCTAGCAAAATTTAATACACATTATTTTGCTCCAGATTCCACTCAAGACACTAGTTGAAGAAATGCTTAAATGACATTATAACAAAGCGTTTTCTTTATGAGATAGAGTCAAATAACATATCGTGACACACCATTATCAAAAATCTTTATGGCATTTTTTCTTATTACACATTATTTTTTTCCCAATTGTGTCTTAACCTGTAATGTAATCTGAAAATACTGGTAACAACATCTTTACTTACACCACCAATCTCTCCCACTTAAGCTGGAAACAGAAAATTATAAAGGCCCTGAATGCCACTGAAATAATCAGATTAGTTAGATAGGCAATCCTTTGCTAAGATAATGTTGCTGAAAACACAAATCTGACCTTTTTTTTAGCAGCTGCTTTTTACTGTTTTTGGCTTCCCAAATGGCTCAGTGATAAAGAATCTGCCTGCCAATGCAGGATACACAGGCTTGATCCCTGGGTTGGAAAGATCCCTTGGAGGAGGAAATGGCAACCCACTCCAGTATTCTTGCCTGGGAAATCCCATGGAGAGAGGAGCCCCGAGGGTTACAGTCCAGCACATGGGGTTGCAAAGAGTAGGATACAACAGAGCACTCATGCCAAGTTTCACTGTTTACACACAGACTATTTTGCCCTTCTTTATTTTTACTGAGAGCTTGCACTTTCTAAAAAACAACACGTTTATTTCTTTTAGTCAATATATAGTGATTTCCTATTGGTCTAGAAATCAGTCTTTTAGAAATACTTTTTTAGTGTTCTAGGCACATTCAAAGTGCCTGCCCATTTTCATGGTCTCTGCATTCGACCACAACAGCTTGCCAATTAAGTTCTCCCAGGTCTTATCATCTCAGTGTTCAAAAGAGCTTCTAATGTCCCACATGCTCTGTGAAGGTTCTCAGCAATAAAGATCATCCAAAGGGTTGTTTGTTCTGCCTAGTCAGAACCTTTGGGCTACATCCTGTGTGCTGAAAAGCCAACCTTTTCCCTGATAACCGTTTGCTGAGAGCTCAGCCTGCACTGTGCGCCACGTGTAGTTAAATAATAAAAGAGAAGCTGGTGATCACAGGGACCCTCAATGCAGATTATCAAGTGTAAATTAGCCAAGTGTTTTCATAGCTCTTAATTATTGACAACAGACAGACTCATGGAAGAGCCTGTGTCAGCCACACAACTAGGTAATACGAAACCTCGCGCCACTCCTTGGCAATTACATCTCTGCTGAGATACGGGGAGGGGAGGGGGACCACCAGGTGTCCACCAAGAAGGATAGAATTTGTGGATTAGCAAAAAGCGAGAGCTAATGAGGTTGTATTCTAGGAGGGCTTTCATTAGCAGTGCTATATGAGTGTGTAATGCGGAGACCATTTTCAAAAAGGATCTAAGAATTCCCTAGGAAATCATTGGTGCACAATGTAAATTACTGGGGTAACCAGGCTGCCTCACTCAGAGGGCGCCAGGGCTTGTTTATTTCAGAGCTCCCTGTCAGCCTTGGCTTCATCCTCTGCTCTTAGCAAAAGGCTGTCTTGAGAGTAACTTATTCTTCTTTTCTCCTTTCTCCACCGGTATTTTCCACAAATAAAGTCCTTTAGAATACCAACTGATCAATCACGGACGTTTTTTGCACTAAATTTTTGTACTAATGCTTAAACCTCCTACTGTCTTTAAGCTAAATAAGATATGAGATGTTTATGTTAATAAAAGAGAATGTTTTGATTATCATTTTCACACACACATAAACTTATCGAAAAGCACATTAAGGATTTAACTTCTGTGACCTCTGTTTATACTTTATGACCTTGATGGTATCCTCATCATGTACAGAAGGAAAGAGATTAAATGATTTTCCCAAATCACATACCTTGTAATCGGTACAGACCTGTTTTCTTATGCAAAGATGCATCACAAACATTCTTAGACATTATAAAATATAATAACAGTAGTGATACTTAAGTACTGACTTTTAAAATTTTTTCTAGGATAATAAAATCGTGTCTCAAATTTGTCTTTTGTTGTCATCTGTACTTTTTGTTCCGTTAGTCCCATTTCTGCTAGTGAAATGAAAACTACAGGATCACTGGCAGCTAAAGAGAAATTATCTAAAGGCAAACCAAATTTTGATCAACTGTTGACAATTAGGTGACTTCACTGGGTTAATGAGTTTATAGACACATTAGCCATCACATACAGAGAGCTTCAATAATTGATCATTTTGGAATCAAAGATTTTTTTTTTTTGATGTGATAATTGAAACACATGCTCATGGCTGACAACAAAGCTGGCATACAACCGACAGGAAATGTTCAACCTCCAGACAGAAACACTGGTCAGGGTTATGAATACAGCTGAATGTGAGAAGAAATTGGAAGTTTTCCACATATACCCATGCATTCCTTTTGGCAAGACTGTTTTCTCATTGCTCTCCACAAAGTAAATTAAAATATATTTTTCTAGATGAAAATAGCATTGATGTTAGAGATCTGCATAAAAACAGAATGTTTTCTTCTACCATGAACATGAATCTAAAATGAAATTTAGTTCCTATTCTTGCTCATGTCTTTATCCTCTGATGTCTATAAAATAGCTTTGTTCTCCAAATCTATGGGCCTTCTGGATTGCTCTAGTAAGAGTGTGCATGGTAACTGTGTCCCCCCAGACTGTTCGTTTCCTGAGTTCAGAACTAACCACATCTTCTACTATTATTCAGCACTTCAGAGGTTAATTTTTCTCACTCGGGGAACCTAAGAAGCAGACTTGCAACCACAAGGTGGCAGTAAAGATTTGTGGTCACATGGTCTAATCCTAAAGATTGGAGCTTAAATATATCTATTATCTATACTATGTCTACTCAGCAGTTGGATGGTTTTTAAAACACCAGCCACTTTACACCCAGCTTGTTTCATTAATTCTTACAAATTTTCATTTTGCCAACACTTTTCTTTAAACTTAAAGGAACATTTGAGAAAGGCTTTCTCTAGTTGCACTCATTTTACTGAATTTAATTTCAAAACCCCCAAAAGTCCTTGTCTCCTCTAATTTCACTGAGTAATATCACATTTTTATGTTTATTTTCTAAAAAAAAGGAAAAAAAAACAAAAAACAAAAACCACAATCCCTAGTGTTAAACTCAATCCTACATCCCTTGATATTTGGAATTTTAATAATCTTACCCTCTCTAGTTTTTTCATCAAAAGCACAGTTTAAACTTTGCAAGTCAGTATATTTTTCTATCTCTGAGAAAAGATATAGCAGCTTGCCTCTGTGATGCACAAAACCGGCAACTGAAGTTTAATGAAAAGGTCATTAAAGCTTGGGTCAGAAGAACTAGGACTTTTTTACTATTCTGCCACTTTTCTGCCCAGTGACTCTGAACGGGACTCTTAACCCCTTTGAGACCCGGTTTCCTCTTCTGTCAAATGGAAATGCTGGTTCAATAAGGAAATAAAGGTTAAATAAAGGTAACTGAAATTAGTGCCTAAAACAGAGTAGGTCTTTAACAAATGATTTAATTTAGAAGTGCTTCAACTTCTCATTCTAATTTCGCAACAAATAAAGATTAATAATATAAACAACTTGTAATAAAATCAAACTTTAAAATGTAGAATTAATCTTCCCTCTTTTCTAGCAGTTCTGAAAGGCATTCTATCTGATCCTCACATAAGACTAATGGCAAAAATTTTTGGTAACTTTGTTTTAAGATTTTATGTTCTCAGCTTAGATAAAGAAGATAAAATCATCATTCTTTCAAAAAGTCCCAAAAGAAATGCCTTAATTACTAACTACATTGCAAAGTTACTTCTAAGTTTTATGTCTTTTTACTTCCTGAAAAACAGCAACCACATTAGAAAAACTGTTTTACATTTTGATCCAAATAAAATGTGAACATCCACTATTCACCAGAATAACTGAAGATGATGCCTTTAAAGAAAAAAAAAAAAAGCAATAGATTCAATACCTTGTCAAACAAAATCATAAGTAACTACTTAGCTAAATTCTCTTTAAATACAGTAATTAAGCAAAGTATAACAACAGAAAATGAAAAGAAAAATTATGTTCACTATGTTTCTTTTCAGACTTCCCCTATGGTTCAGTGGCAAAGAATCCGCAATCCCATGCAGGAGACTTGAGTTAAGTGCCTGGTTTGGGGAGATCCCCTGGAGAAGGAAATGGCAACCCACTCCAGTATTCTTGCCTGGAAAATCTAATGGACAGAGGAGTTTAGCGGGCTGCCCTCCATGAGGTCACAGAAGAGTTGAACATAACTTAGCAACTAAATAACAACAATAATGCGTCCTTTTTACTATTTTTAATACTACGTTTCAAATATAATAGATTATGAGTTTTGTTTAATGTCAATTTTTCTATTCATGTTTCTAGGCAATTTCTTAACCATTAATTCCTTCTTACTGCCTCAAGAGCTTAGAATCCACATCTGTGTCTATTAAAGTCACAATCTTCTTATGGAAAAAACCCAAATATTTAGATGGAAGAATATGCCATTGTCATGGTGCCAACATGTGCTGTCATTTCTCAGTAGCAAAGAAGAAAAAAAATCTGATTTTACATCATTTTAAATTCATTCACACCTATTAACCATACTATATGATTTTTATTACCCAACTAGATTTTATTTTTTTCTACCTGAGAGAAAACTTTGTTTCATGTCAAGACATACATTTCATAACACTTTGGTAATACTAGATTTGACCTTTAAAAAGACAAAATTGAAGACAGCTTCTTCTGAAATGGAGCCATGCATAAATACTATACTTCTTCAGTTTACAGCACACAGTTTTTTATGTAAATTACTTCTAGAGAAATTATTTTTCTCCACTTGATTTAATTTTAAATACCTCTTCCCTGCAAGTACATTTAAATATTTTACTCAGTTTGTAGACATACTTCTTTGGCTTTTATGAACTTATACTGCTAATTTCTGAATTCAACTTTTGAAACCATCTCTGAGGAACAACAATAACTGTTCTAATATTCTCATTATAGTCAAAATTTTAGTGTTGAAGTTGTGTACTTCAGAGGCAGTTCCCTCTTTACACAAATATAAACATCTGCTGGTCATCTGGAAAAATGCAGAGACATGCCAACTGACGACTCCTATATTGTACTTACTTCTTAAAAACTTACTTGCAATATTTCCTAGTTCTTTTTAGCTGGGATCTTAAAAAGCTCCACACACGTCTAATGCCAACGTCAGTGTTCCCACATATTTTTCAAAGCAACATAAATTGAAGGCTAACACAACCAGCTGTATAAATTAATTTAATGTTTTTAAATTAACTTAATTTTGTTAAACAGAGTAAGTCACCTTTTCTAAACAGGTGCCTGGTTAGAATTCATTTATGAAAATGTTTTATCATTAAATTAAAAAGAAGATGCGAACTGTATACTCTTTGGAAAAAATCAAGTTCCATTGAATAGGAGTGAAGTGACTTATGAATAAGCCCAGCATACACTTGTCACTCCAAGTCGACATATTAAGCATCAGGTTTGGTTTTATTTTTAAGGGAAGAATGGTCTCTCCTCATTTATGAATAAAGGCCACAAAAAAGCAAACACACAACCCAGGCGCAGCAGAAAATAAAAGGAATGAAATGTGGACGTCAAAGAGAGTACCTCTTCTAGTCAGTTAACACGTCTGTGTTTGATTCCGAAGGTAAAGACCTGTGTCTGCCTCAGCTGCTATTTTATTTTCACAAGTCAGTCATGGCCAACAAACTGCAAGTACTTTGACTAGCTGGACTAATTTACTTTTTAAAAAGAGATTAAAATGAAGTTTAAATCAAAAAAAGTAAAACCAATCAACTGCTAAGGTTAGGGTAGATATCTGTCTGAGATACACCACATTTAGGCATGTGGCCCCAGCTTCACCCTGCCTTGAGCAAAAAGAGCCAGGGAGAAGAGATACTGAAGGGGAAAGGGAGATGGTATTTCCACATGTATGATGATAGAATGGGGTAAGGCTGAACATTTGTTGAAAGCCCAATAGGAGCCAGCCAAGTCCAGGAATTTTCAACCATTACCAGACTCAAAGAATTTATTCTCTCGGGCTCCAAAATCACTGCAGATGGTGACTTCAGCCATGAAATCAAAAGACGTTTGCTTTCTGGAAGAAAAGTTATGACAAACCTAGACAGCATATTAAAAAGTAGGGACATCACTTTGCCAACAAATGTCTCTATAGTCAAAGCTATAGTTTTTCCAGTAGTCATGTACAGATGTGAGAGTTGGACCACAAAGAAGGATGAGTGTTGAAGAACTGACGCTTTTGAATTATGGTGCTCTAGAAGACTCTTGACAGTCTCTTGGAGAGAAAGAAGATCAAACCAGTCCATCCGAAAGGAGATCAGTCCTGAATATTCACTGGAAGGACTGATGCTGATGCTGAAGCTCCAGCACTTTGGCCACCTGATTGGAAGAACTGACTCACTGGAAAAGACCCTGATGCTGGGAAAGACTGAAGGCAGGAGGAGAAGGGGATGACAGAGGATGAGATGGTTGGATGGCATCACGGATTTAATGGACATGAGTTTGAGCAAGCTCTAGGAGTTGGTGATGGACAGAGAAGTCTGGCGTGCTGCAGTCTAAGGGGTTGCAGAGTCGGAAACAACTGTGTGACTGAACTGAACTGAACTGACATAACAAAGATTTTCCTGTATTTATATAGAAAAAAATTCTTAGAAATGCTTCATTAGAAGGGTGGTTCCTTAACTAAAACTGACATGCGGAAAATCAGGAAAAAACAGTAACTCAAAACTTTGGAACTTTAGAGCCAGCTCTTAGTTTTCTGTGGTTATAGATCTAAGTCCTAGATGCCATCATCATTATCATCATATTTGGATGTTATTGTTGTTTTTTAGTCACTAAATCATGTCCAACTCTTTGGAATTAATGGACTGTAGTCCACCAGGCTCCCCTGTCCATGGAATTTCCAAGGATGCTGGAATTTCCAAGGTTGCCATTTCCTTCTCCATGGGGTCTTCCCAACCCAGGGATCAAACCCACATCTCCTACATTGGCAGTCAATTCTTTACCCCTGAGCCACATGGAAGGCTCTCATATATGGTAGCTATCCTCAAATTTGATTAGTATAAGAAATACTTTTAAAAGAAACTTCTTTGACTCCTAATATTAATAATTGTTTATATTACTTAAATACATATATGAATTCACAGATATAATGTTAGGTTTAAGTTTCATAAGTTTATGCCCTCGGGCAATAAAAAAAATTTTAGGTATAAAACTATGCAACTTCTAAAATTTAAATTAACAGCCTAATTTTAGTTTGATAGATGATATTATGCAGCTGAAACTAACTGTCACTTGCAATATTAATTTGAGCCTTTCAGGAACCATGTGAATGATTCAGAAACCACTCATCCTTTTCTATTCAAACTCCTGCAAACACTTCGTTCTTACAGCCTACTATGCTGTACATTCTTTGTTTTTCACTAATGCCTCACATATTAGTAAAACACTCACTATATTTCTCTAGATCAAACACATTTAAGAACTATCATCTGGAACAAAACCAACTGCAAAAAAAAATAAATAAATAGGCACAGAAGTCACAACTGCATGCCTTGTTCATAAGTGCTTTTCACACAACCCAGAAAAAGTGACTTGGGTTGTTTTTCTTTTTTCCAGTTATCAATTAAATAAAAATCCAAATTAAAGACTTTTTTGATAATGAATCTTCACTTATGAGGATAAAACTGGATGGATCAAGTTGCAGACAACTTATACAAAATGATCTCTTGAACTCATTTTACTGAATGATTTTTCTCTGACATAAATTTAAGGAAGTGTTATTACTACTTTGACCTTCCCTGATAGTTCAGTTGGTAAAGAATCCACCTGCAATGCAGGAGACCTGGGTCAGGAAGATCCCCTGGCGAAGAGATAAGCTACCCACTCCAGTATTCTCTGGCTTCCCTTGTGACTTAGCTGGTAAAGAATCCGCCTGCAATGCAGGAGCCGTGGGTTTGATCCCTGGGTTGGGAAGATCCCCTGGAGAAGGGAAAGCCTAGAGAATTCCATGAACTGTATAGTCCATGGGGGCCACAAAGAGTCAGACACAACTGAGCAACTTTCACTTCACTTTCACTATTACTATTTTAATAACATAATTTTAACATCAAACAGGTGGTAAGTTGCAGATCTGGAAGACAAATCAAGCCAAAAAAAATAATAAATAAATAAATAAATAAATATATATATATATATATATATATATATATATAAAAGTTCAAAGAAAAAAGGAAGAGAAAGTGAAAGTCGCTCAGTTGTGTCCAACTCTTTGCGACCCCACAGACTATATACAGTCCATGGAATTCTCCAGGATAGAATGCTGGAGTGGGTAACCGTTCTCTTCTCCAGCTGATTCTTGACCATCTGAGCCACCAGGGAAGCCCAAGAAGAGTGGGGTGGGTAGCTTATCCCTTCTCCAGGAGATTTCCTGACCCAGGGATCAAACCAGGATCTCCTGCATTGGGGGTGGATTCTTTACCAGCTGAGCTATCAGGGGATAGAACATAACATTTACAAAGTCAGTAACATGTGCCTTTCTGTTAAGGAAAAGAGAAAGTGAAAGTTAGTCACTAAGTCATGTCCGACTCTGTGACCCCATGGATTGTAGCCCATCAGGCTCATTCATGGTATTCTCCAGGCAAGAATACTGGAGTGGGTTGCCATTTCCTTCTCCAGGGGATATCACGACCCAGGGATAGAGCCCGGATCTCCCGCATTGCCGGCGGATTCTTTACCGACTGAGTCACCAGGGAAGCCTGTTAAGGAAGATGATTCTATCATTCATAATTTCTGGTTGTAGGGAAAATACTGTAAGCAGGACAGTTATTCTTACTGGAGAGAAGTCCACGTCTTTAAGAGAGGATAACTGAAGGTTGTCAACTGGCCTCATATTTGAGATGTGAATATGGAATTAGTCTCATCATTCTCATGAACCTAATTGAACCCTCATATGCAGAGTACTCTCTCTTAGGCATTCAGACTAATGCCCCTGCAGTACAGCCTAATTCTAAAATCATACAAAAGAAAGACAGTCTCCTCTCACCTAAAACATAGAGTCTGCTGATTTCTCCCCTTGCTCCAGGACAAACTACTCTTGCCAATTCCAGGAATAAAGACTAGACTCAAAGCTTGGGAGCTATTCTGAGCTGCTCATGGGAGAAATATTGCACAATTCCACAGCAAGTATCATTAGTGATACATTTATGATAAATAAAGCTGTGCTAAGCTTGGGATCTGTAAGCAGAGACACGGACAAAAGGCTTCAGCCTGCTCAGAATGATTCCTCTCTTGGTAGATCAGAACTAAAATAATAAATGCAATTGTTTACTAAGAATGAAAGATTTTAAAATGTGTCCCCTTGTTCTTTTTTCTTCATTAATATTTATCTCAAATCTTTCATAAAGTTGAATATACATCATTCAGCCCACCTGCATTCAACTTTCAGCACCAGTTATCAATGACCAGTTAAGCAATGTTTAGGAACCAGCTAAACATTCAGATTAAACAGCCAATATATACATCATTCAGCCCACCTGCATTCAACTTTCAGCACCAGTTATCAATGACCAGTTAAGCAATGTTTAGGAACCAGCTAAACATTCAGATTAAACAGCCAATAAATCTTCCTGTTTCTTTGACTGAAAAATTCTGCCCCAAAGAGACAGGTTGTATAGAATAAGATGAAGTCCAGCTATAATGAAGAGGCAGATTGTCTCCAAGGAATGAATTTATTTAAATTAAATTCATTGTTTACTCAGAAAAGTGCTAAAATGCTTTCTTGAAGGCTTTCAGAATATTTTAGGGAATCTATTCGGTATTGCCTTGGAGTTCCATCAGGAAAAAAAAAAATGTTGAATGCCAGCATGTCAAAAGATAGTTGATGTCTCATGACTCCTACTTTTTTGAGAATGCTAAAATGTGCAGCACCTTCCACATGGGGCTGAGTTCACTTTGCTATCTCATAATTTCACATTTATTTCTTACATGGTGGTTCAACATCTAATGGTTTCAATCTGGACTTACCACTAAGTTATCTTCCATGAAACTGACAATTGATCCAAACTAAATAGTTGGAATTAGAATGAGTGTAACCACACAATTTCAAGGTTAAACTTGTCTACAATGGTCTCTTCCTGCCTTACTTACCTACTCAACACATACCTACATATACACTAGGTACTTCATAAAGTCAAGCTCAATTCTTGATCCCAGCTCAGGGGTCTTCTGGAATTCAAGGCAGAGCTAATGGATCTCTCTTTGTGCTCAAGAAGCCACAAACTCATTAAAAATTAGTTTAGACTATTTGTTTTCCTTTTATCCAAGAGGCTGCTGCTGCTAAGTCACTTCAGTCATGTTTGACTCTGTGCGACCCCACAGATGGCAGCCCACCAGGCTCCGCCATCCCTGGGATTCTCCAGGCAAGAACACTGGAGTGGGTTGCCATTTCCTTCTCCAATGCATGAAGGTGAAAAGTGAAAGTGAAGTCGCTCAGTCGTGTCCGACTCTTAGCGACCCCATGGACTGCAGCCCATCAGGCTCCTCCGTCCATGGGATTTTCCAGGCAAGAGCACTGGAGTGGGGTGCCATTGCCTTCTCCGATCCAAGAGGCAGGAAATTCCAAATAATATGGTTAGAAACGCAGACCAGCTACAGGTTGACTCTGCTCACAATACATATTATCTGACACAACAGTACCATGTCTACCTGTTTTAAGTTCTCATTATTTAACGTAGTTCCCTATGTTATTGTCCAGTCGCTCAATCGTGTCCGACTCGTTGCCACCCTTTGGAATACAGCATGCCAGGCTTCCCTCTCCTTTACCATCTTCCAGAGTGTGCTCAAATTCATGTCCCTTGATTCGGTGATACTGTCTAACCATCTCATCCTCTGCAGCCTTCTCCTTTTGCCTTCAATCTTTCATTATTGTAACTACTAAAAATAATAGACATTAACTAAGATTTAATTAGCACAACATTAGCAGTGCTTAATCCAGTTACTACGACAGCATACTTATATAAGGTACACAATTTATTTTTATGCCCCAGACAGATCCTTCAGCTGACTATGACTTCCAATTTTACAAAAAAATCAGCAACAGTAATATCCTTCTGAGATATCTGGTTTTACTTAAAATTCTTTAAAATATTATGGTTCCATTTAAATCCTAACATATTATGATTCTTTTTTTTTAAAAGTCTCATTGTAGTAAACATCAACTCTAAAGAAAGCAGCAGCAAATGGCAGTTTTCTCCTCACCTAGATGAGAATCAAAAACCCCACTTGTTTGCCACAGTTTTTCTGAAGTCTCCATTGTATTCACACAGCCTCATCCTATGGAGAGTTGAGCTAAATGAGTCAGTATGTTAATTATGTGCTCTGGGAGCGCAAAGAAGAAATAAAGAAGTTATTACCTTCCCAAGTTTCTCAGGTAATGAGACCCACTTCTGGAGATATGTGGCATTCTACCAGAATCTATGATGGGAATGAGCTTTGCAGTAAAAATGCACAGAATTAATTTTTTATTGAAAATCCTCTACAGGTTTTCTGAGTTGAATCCACCTGACAAATGTCACTGGGCAATGTCATTACCAGTTAACCAGCACAAGGCCTTTAGAACAGATGGTGTAGCAGTGTCTTTTCATAAGTCAGGCTGGCTAATTTCAGCCACCCCCCATCTCCTGAAAATAAAATAAAATAAAATTGGCTCCATGTCACTCAGACATGACAGTACTTTGGATTTCTCCCCCATGATGTTTTTTAGCCTTGAGGCAGATATGACAGGCGCCTTATTAAATTCCAAAAATAAATGTGGAGCAAGGAGGCAGTGCATTCCAATGAGACATCCAACTTGTTAAAATGCAACATGCATAAAACTTGGTTCATTTTATTTTTAGCCATCATCTTCATCATTTTAAATCAAAATGGAAATATAATATTTGTTACCATAATCTAAGTAAAATTGGTACAGAGATCTGTTATTTTTTATAAAAATTAGCTATTCATTTGTTCACATGTACTTAAGTTGGAATTTCCCCAAAATATCTCCATCAATATCTAGAAATAGGCTAAGAAGAAAAAAGATTTACCGAAGATTTCTCACTCTATATTTTAGCATCCCCCACACATCTCCTAACATTTCCTTGGACAACCTCAAAGATATTTATAGATCTCTGACTTTGTGCATGCTGTACATTTTCCTATCTGTATTTTTGTTTCTCAAACTATTACACTCCTACTTGGGTTCAACAGCTTGATTTTCACCATCTTTTCCTGACATCTACCCTCTTTCCCCAAACTATTATAAATAAACACTCCTCTTGATTTCTTACAATATGCATCTTCTTCATCTACTTAGAACTTAATTCATTTATTTATTTATTCTGCTTCATGTGTTAATAAATTTCTCCACTAGAAACCTATTTCTTCTCCTAGGAGTTCCTATGTATCCTCAAATAACCTATAGCATCTAGCTTGAGGCATGATACATATCAGGGATTCAATAAATGTTAAAAAGAAATAAACAGGACCAATTGCAAACATCAAAATGATACAATCACTGTTATTTCTTCATTGTCTTACTACCATGACTCCAAGAAATCTGAACAATTGCTCCCCAAGAAGCAACCCAATCTTAAAGTCCCAATATGTGTATATTGTGTACTACAAAACACAACAGAATTTCTGAATCTGGTCCTTTTCTTCAAAAATCTTTAAGGTTGAGAGCAGAGACCAGAGGCTTCCCCAGTGGCTCAGCTGTAAAGAATCTGCCTGCAATGCAGGAGATGCAGTTTTGATCCCTGGGTTGGAAAGATCCTTGGGAAGAGTACATGGCAACCCACCCCAGTATTCTTGCCTGGAGGATCCCATGGACAGAGGAGCCTGGTGGGCTACAGTTCGTAAAGTCACAAAGAGTCAGATATGACTGAAGCAACATAGCAGGAATGCACACATGGACCAGGCTTTGAGAACTCTTGGGACCTCTCTGTGACTCACGCCTTACCAGCATTTGCCTTGGGATTAATCGTACCTAAAGTATTTTAATGCGTCATTTAATATTAAAACATTCCCATCAAGGAGGCAATACTACCCCAGTGTGATATAACAGATATCAGAGATTCAGACAGTTGAAATTACTTATGGGAGGTCACCTGCCTGCCAAGAAATGACAATACTGAGGTTCATGGTTGTGTGTGTTAATGACAAAACCCATGCACTTCACACCCTTCAATGATTCCACAGTTTCACAAAGCATAAATCCATGTCCCAAGGAATCTGAGGAGACTGTACTAGCGAATCCATGACACTGTACCCAGAATATTCAACCCATTTTACCCAGGTGATTTTTCCCTAACCTCTAAGGAAGGGATCCAGTTTCCATGCCCAGCTCCAGGGAGCTCTGATAGGACCTCCGTCACCTAGGTCAGTGTGCTCCCATGAATACTTCGAAGGCTTCCCTGGTGCTCAGAATAATACTCACTTAACTTAGTATCAGGGTACAGTTAGCAATCATGACCCAATAATGGTTCAAAGTGCTAAAGTTCAGCTTATTTTTACTTCATTCTATTTCTCATGCAAGAAGCAAATTAACATTTTGCAATATGATCAGGTATAATCTGAAATGTCATGCAGACCATCATTATTTCTAGGAAAATAAATAAGGTTAACACAAGATCATCAAAAGGAGAAGGGAATGACAGAGGATGAGATGGCTGGATGGCATCATTGACTCAATGGATATGAGTTTGAGCAAACTCCAGAAGATAGTAAAGGACAGGGGAGCCTGGTGTGCTAAAGTTCATGGGGTTGAAAGGAGTCGGACATGACTCAGCGAATGACGAACAACAAACGGTCATAAAGTTGGGAGGGGCATGCCTATACCTAAAATTCCTTCAGAGACCTTCTGTTGCAACATCCTAGGTCAGAAAGTTGACTAAGACAGGTTGGAGCAGGTATTAGGGATCTAATTCTCTTCCTTTTTATCTTTCTCTCTATAATATCTATCTCTTTCTATCTCTATAGTGTTTTCCTTTGTCTTCCCTTGTTTGATTTAATTTAGTTAATTTCAAACTAGGTAATATCTTCAAATATTAAGGTACACTCTAATAGGCCATGCATAACCTTCCACATTGAAGATCATATCCAATTTGAAGGTCCTTCCTTACATATAAAACGAAGGCTGTAGACTAAGATTTTTTTTCAAAAGCAAACCATAAAGACACTATCAGTCACTTTTTCCTCTTCCTTCATTGTGACTCTACATGTTCAAGACTACTTCCTTCTGTTCTCTCTTTTACATTTCTTCTCCCTTTTCTGTTGAAGTTCAACAAGAAAGCTGTCTTAAGGGAGAACATTTGCTGTTTATACCACCCTCTTGTAAACAAGTCATGTCACTGTTGTCATGATGTTGTATCTATAATAGAGCTGGATGCAAAAGAAATTTCAACACACTGGAAAAAGTATTTTCAGTAAACTTCAATAGAGAGTATATTCTGGGTAACAATAGCATAGACTAAGTGTCTGCTTTTCCACTAAATACCTTCCTACACCTTAGATTTAAGATGCTTTATCTATATAATCATGTTTCCTTTTCAAAGTCAGAGATGTGAAAGAAGACTCTATCCCACACACACAAAAAAAGAATTTTTGCTTGCCAAAACTTTGGTTAGAAAACAAAGCCTCAGAGGAAAGAACCTCAGTAGGGAAGAATATTGCTATCTCTTCAGTTATATGCCATGTTTTGCTTTTTGGTAACACTTTTAACTTTTTAGAATCTATTATTTCTTCTCCTGACACAAATATAAATGTATCCAATCTTACTTGAAATGTGTGAATCTTTAACACTAACAACCACTGCCAACTGCAATCCATAAGGCAATACATATTTCAGAATGTGTCTGAGTCTTCTCTTAGCATAAAAGTAAATCAAGATAAGTTGTTAAAAAAGCTTATTTCTCCCATGTTAACAAAATATCTACAAAGTAGTTCACAGAATTGAGCTTGGTAAATGTCTGTGTTTATTACCAAATCTCCTGATAATAATAATAATAAAAAAAAGACTTCTAAAGTCACTAAAATGGGCAAAGAGTCTGACTCTCAATTCCTTACACACTTGGTATTGTAGATTCCAATCACATAAAGGAAAGACCGATACAAATGGATGATGTATTTGTGATACTTAGTTTGCTTCCTGGTATTGACGAATAATACTGCAGTTGTGGAAAGTCCCGAATTAGAGGTCAGAAGATTGATGTTTTTATACTAGCTTAGCCACTATTTACTTCCTGTGTCAGCCTGCCAGTTGACTTAACTTGTCCGTACCCTAATTTTTTGCTCTGTCATCTGGGATCCATAATAATTTACTATTCTTATCAACATCAAAGGGATGGTGATTATTGTTTTTATTTATTAATACTATTTGTGTCAGATAAATGAACTACAGAAAGGCATAAGTGTAAAGTTGTATTGAAAATAGTGTCAGTAAGTAGCACAAACTGAATGTGGAGGAAACAAGAAAATAAGAAAATGACATTTGTCTATTTTCTTATATTTATTTTAGTTTTGGATTTGTGTACTTTATGGTTTGACTCAAAACTAGAAATAGAAATATGAGATTATTATTCTGTTGAGTACCATTCCAAAAAAACGTATAATTTTCACAAGGACTTCTATTTCACCAGACCAAGAAGATGTTACATAGTTAATATCTGACTTATGAGTACATAGAATTTTTTAAATACTTCTTCTCATAGCCTTTGATATTTTGCTATTCCTGCCTCTGACAACCAACCAGTAAAATTTGGTGAATAGATATGTCTACATAATGCCAGTTGAAGCACCAATGATCAAATATGTACAAAGTACAGAGATGTCTGTGTAAAAATAGAAGCATTTTATTTACTCACTCATCAAAACAGTTTATCAAGAGATGCTTGCATGGAGTTTGTGGAATATTTACTTTTGAATTGTTACACCTGCCAATCATCCCTGACTTCTCAGTTACTCATCAGACAAGAAGAAAAATCAAAGAAAATTTCTGAATACAGTGGTAGCTGAAATTTAAAATTACTGCAATCTGGTGTTCATTTTTGATTGTGTTTATTCACAATTTCATGAGAGGCCTGGACTGCTATGTAAAGTTAGGTTGTATAGTTCCCTTGACACGGCCATTTAGCGCTCATTCTCCTGTTCTGGCCGTCTAGAGATTAGTAGCCCATCTTCCTTAGAAATATCAACATTTCATAAAGCTATTAGAGATATGTAAAAACCTAATAAAAAACTATATTTTGGGAGATCACTAGGAAAGCTAGGGAACTTTTCAGGATATCAATTACCTCCTCTATCTGCAGGTAGAAAGAAAATCGGGATCTTCTTCTGTAAAGGTTCATATCATTAAATTATTTCTGTACTGTACATAGTGGTGTTGAACACACAGGGGCAGAAAATACTTGTTGACAAATAAGATATAGCTTATTGGCCTAAGAATCAGAGGTACACAAATTTGCTTTAGAAAGAAGTGAAAAATATAATCACAATGAGCAATAGCAAAGTAGTTTTAGTCTACTAAATGAAATATTTCCATAAAAGAAATATGCCTGAAGTTAAAATTAAAGGAAAAAAATTTAGAAATGCAGTATATATTCAACAAAATTTTTTTCATTCAAATTCATTTTAATTTTAAAAGGAAATTATTAAGAGATTTTTAAGCCACAAGTATTCTTAATAAATGGGCTTCCCTGGTGGCTCAAGTCAGTAAAGAATCCACCTGCAATGCAAGAGACCAGAGTTTGATCTCTGGGTCAGGAAGAGCCCATGGAGTAAGAAATGGCAACCCAGTCCAGTATTCTTACCAAGGCGCCTGGCAGGCTACAGTTCATGGGGCTGCAAAGAGTTGGACATGAATTAACAGCTAAATTCTTAATAAAATTAGCAAGACAGGAAGTTGTAATTGTGATATGGACTTTTTTTTTTTAGGGACAATGGGATCAAAAAGGCATCAAATACTGATACCAGATTGCACGTGTGAGTTAGTTGCTAAATCGTGCCTGACTCTTTGTGATCCCATGAACTATATCCCAGAAAGTTTAATTAACAAATGCTTTTGAATCCAGTATACTTATGTCAGAGAACACGAAAGAAATATATTATAATAAATTTTCTTATCTCTGAGATTTTGTCTAATATACAGCTGAATTACACATATCACAATTTTTGATACTGCATTAAATAAGCATATATGTATCATTGATTCAAGTTCATATTTTATATTTAGGTAAATTCTACTCATATAATTAACATCTTTTTTCTTTCATGTTATTGAATGTATAAAGTTGTAAAGCTAGAAAAGAACTTTCAGTTCATATAACATTTCTTCAGTTTTAAAGATTATGGGTTTCCCTGGTCCAGTGGCTAAGACTCTAGTTCCCAATTCAGGGAGCTGGGGGTTCTCTTCCTGGTCAGGGTACTAGATCCCATATGCCACAACTAACACCTGCACAACCAAATAAATAAATAAATAAATATTTTTAAAATTTTAGAGTTGAAAAATTAGTATTTATGCTTTTCTGATTTAAAATTTAGTCACCACTTTATGTGTGATTTCTTTCCTCCAAAATATATTGTATATTGCACTGGAGCTTATTTAAATATTATTTACTGAAATAGATTATAAAATCTACCCAAATATGATACAAAATCATTGTTTTTCTATTGGTAATCTTTTGGCGAGAGAGATATAACCACCTCTTCATTTTGTCTGATTGAGTTATTCTGCCTTTTCTAATTTAAACACTTCATCAGAGAAAGACATCGCTTTTTGAATATTACAGCAAAAAAAATTAATAATAATATCCACTATGCTTAAATACCAGCAACCACCAGAAACTCTTGAGAATTAAAGCCCCCTGTTCTTGATGCTGACATCATCCACCTGAACATCAAGGAGCCAATCCCAGAAGTCCCCAAACAATAACCAGAAAGCCCTGACATTGAGAATATAAGCTCTAAACAGATCCTTCTGGAACCTGTGTCATTGAATTTTTAATCCTGTTTCTTTTTCAATAAACTCATCCCATCTACTGACTTTCCTAGAAAGAGTGAGTGTCCCATGGACAAAGCACTTACATAAGCCAACATGAAAATTACAAGAGGAAAAAGGTAAGGAGATTGCAACATTTGATCGAAAAATATTAATAAAAGTCTTATTTCTTTTAAGTAGTTCCCTTTTCTCTTTCCCTTTCCTATGCCAGGTAACCTTTAAATAGATGCATCTTTCATTTCAAAGAAAGCTCTAAACAGCCAAGCGTCTCTGATTCACCTAATTGTATTCTCTGTCCACATTCAGTGACTGCAGTACAATTCTTGAAGCCAAAAGAATTTCACTGCCTGAAAATAACAGACATCGAGGCCTGATTCGTACTCAAATATTTGACTGTTCTCTCCTAGAACCCTTAACATGAACAACCACCCTAGGGGTTCTGAGACGGTAATGATGTCAGGATCCCAGGGGCAAAAGTGGGAGAAGGGAGGGACGAGGAGTCAGGTTTGATTTCAGGAGACAATGTGAGTTGTTTCTCTTCTATGAATTTTGACATTGCCTTGGAAGGAAGGAAGGATCCTGTTCAAAGCCAGCCCAGACAAAGCAATATTAAATATTTAATTTCCAAAGGCAAAATCCCAAGGTCCCAAAGCTCCAGGAAAGTTAATGGTCCTCTCTCTAGTTAGGCTGAAAGGAGCAAATACCAAACTCATACCTAATTCGGCTCTAAGATAGAAGGACTGTCCTCAGAAATATTTACAAATCCCCGTGGTGTTTTCATTATTTTTTAAACAGAAACACAAAGTACGCATATTATAAGTTCTGCAAGTATTAATATGTATGTATTTATACACTGAGGATTCACTAACATATACCTTGTCTTGTATATATAGACCTTAAAAGCAAATGAATTTAGCTTCATTTAAGTCTTGTTCTCTTTGAGAAAAAAAATTTAAGTTAAACAATAAGAATTAATTGTTTATACTTTTTCTAAAATTAATATAAATATCTGGTCATATGTAATATTAATTTACAACATATAAAATATATATAAATACTCATTTAAGATTTGATTACAATTCTTAAGCATTATTTATTAATGACATGTATATATACTTAACATGAGATAGTATTCCAAAAGTATCATACCATTACTATACTAAAATCTGAAATCCATTTAAATCCCCATTGACTTCTAATCCCTCATATGAGCCTTCCACACACAGGATAATGTTCTTTTGCCTATAATGAAGGGCAGGGTTTCTCTCCTTCTGTACCATAGAAAGCCTAGGAAGCAGATGTCATCTTTGTTCTCTGACACCAGTGCTTAATAATGTACTCTTGTAAATCACACTGCCTTTACCATGCATCACTGCTTCAGATTCATTACCTAGAACCCAGAGAACTACTAAAGACAAAAAAATCAAGGATTGCTTTTTTTTTTTTTCACTTTATTTACATCACTTTCCACATGTAACACAACAAGGCTTCTCCCTGATAATACCGAACTGTTCATAGTAGTATTAACTTGGAATTTTCAGACATACATACTAACTGATAAGGTGACAATCAATCAGACCAGCTATGCAAAGATGACAGGTAAAAGCTATTATATGACCTCTTGTGGACTTTTTTTGTTTTCATGTAGTTTTTCTAAGTAAGTAATATATTTCTTTATATTTGTTGGTTTATTATATTATAAGCACCAACCTCAAACACAATGACTTGGTTTTAGAAAGTGTAAAATATGAGTCAGCACAGATGCAAACTGTGCTGGTAAATGAAAAGTTATTCCTTAAATTAAAGGAAATAATACACAACTTGAAAATTAAATACTGAAGCATAAACACAGAAGCACGTTGAAATTCAAATTAGCAGATTTTTTGAGCACTGAACTAGATGACAGGAAAGGGGATCATTGGCCAAAGAAACTTGCCAATATCATTTGGGAACCTTTCTTAGGTTCATTCTTGGGTCTGGGCTTTCCACTTATTCATTCCTCTTTCAGGATTCTTCTTACTCTGGTCTTGGCAGAACAGCCTCTCTTTCAGACAGAACGTTCCTGACCACACCAGCTAAACAGCCCTCCTTGATTCAGATACTTCAACACCACGGTTTTGTTATTTTTTTCACATAAAATTTAACTAGCATTTCAAATTACAAAGTTTGGGATGGACATGTCCATACGGCTATATTTAAAATGGATAATCAACAAAGACCTACTGTATAGCACAGGGAACTCTGCTCAATGTTATGTAGCAGCCTGGATGGGAGGGGAGTTTGGGAGAGAATGGATGCATGTATATGTAGGACTGAGTCCCTAGACTGTTCACCTGAAACAATAAAACACTGTTAATTGGCTATGCCCGATAGGAAATAAAAAGTTTAAATTAAAAAAAAATAAACATCAAGGTCCTACTGTATAGGACAGGGAACCATATTCAATATCCTGTGATAAATCATAATGGAAAAGACTATGAAGGTGTATGTTTAAAACTGAATCACTTTGCTGTACAGTAGAAATTAACACATTGGAAATCAATTATATTCCAATAAAATAAATTTTGAAAAGAAAAAAAAATTAAAAAGAGTACATCATTTGCATGTTTCCTAATTCATTTTCTCTGTCCAGACTGGGACATTTTCTTTCTTGGTCAGTTTTGCTCCAATATTACCCAGCTCACAGTGACATGCAAACATCAGTGTATTTGGGAAAGAAGGAACAACACAGCAAGGTTGAAGACAGGAGGAGAACCAAGAAAGCACAAATATTACCAAATTCAAAGAAAGATAAATATTCAAGGAGGAGCAAATTGCCAATAATTTGAAAGCTACAGAGAACAAGAACTAGGTGAAGCCCTGGAAGAGGCTGGGGAGAATACTTTCAGTGGAGCCACAAGATGGAGACTAGACCCTAAGACGTTAAACAGAAGACTGGGATAGTCCATTTCCACAAAGTGTGTAGAAGAGATAGCAAGTGAGAGCAAAGCATCCATGGGGAGAAAACAAATAGAGCTATGAAAGAAAGCCACAAAGAACAAAATAACACCCAAAGGAAGGATGACAGGGTTACGGATAAAACAGCAGTTCAGGGTTTTAGACTGTGAAAGAGTGAAAGCAAGTCTGTCCTAGAAACTGCAAGGAAAGAAGGAGAAAAAAAAAACTTAAGATAATGTATTAAGAATTTGTAGTTAAAAACATATAGATCCTAGCATGACAAACTCTTATTTTCTTTCCAAGAGGAGGTGAAACTTTAAGAACTCAAACAACAGAGTAGGACATAAGCATCAGAACATCCAATAGAGAAAAAGAACTTGATCAGGAGTCCCAGCATTTCTTTTCTGCCCCCTTTTTAATATAAAGCTTTCGCTTTATTCTAAGGCACTTATCAACAAAAATTATGTGATCCTGATAACCCTGTATGCAAAACAGAAAAAGAGACACAGATGTACAGAACAGACTTTTATACTCTGTGGGAGAAGGCGAGGGTGGGATGATCTGAGAGAACAGCATTGAAACAAGTATGCTATCAAGGGTGAAACAGATCACCAGCCCAGGTTGGATGCATGAGACAAGTGCTCGGGGCTGGTGCACTGGGAAGACCCAGAGGGATGGGATGGGGAGGGAGGTGGGAGGGGGGATCAGGATGGGGAACACATGTAAATCCATGGCTGATTCATGTCAATGTATGGCAAAAACCACTACAATACTGTAATTAGCTTCCAACTAATAAAAATAAATTAAAAAAAATTTTTTTAATAAAAAAAATTATGTGATCCTACTAAACAGAATATAGAGAAGGCAGAGAAACTAGAGATCAAATTGTCAACATCCGATGGGTCATAAAAAAGCAAGAGAATGCTAGAAAAATATCTACTTCTGCTTCACTGACTACGCTAAAGCCTTTGACTGTCTGGATCACAAGAAACTGGAAAATTCTTAATGCGAAGATCAGACCATCTTACCTGCCTCCTGACCTGCATGCAGGTCAAGAAGCAACAGTTAGAACCAGACATGGAGCAATGGTCTGGATCAAAACTTGGAAATAAGTCACTGCTGTATATTGCGACTCTGCTTATTTAACTTCTATGCAGAGTACATCATGAGCTGGGCTGGATGAATCACAAGCTGGAATCAAGATTCCCAGAAGAAATATGAACAACCTTAGATAAGAAGATGCTACCACTCTAATGGCAATAAGTGAAGAGGCACTAAAGAGACTCTAGAGGAAGGTGAAAAAGGAGAGTAAAAAAGATGGCTTAAAACTCAACATCTTCAAAAGCCTAAGATCATAACATCCACTCCAATCACTTCATGGCAAATAGATGGGGAAAAAGTGGAAACAGACACAGACTTTATTTTCTTGGGCTCCAAAACAATGGTGGACAGTGACTGCAGCCACAAAATTAAAAGCTACTTGCTCCTTGAAAGAAAAGTTATGACAAATCTAGACAGTGTATTAAACAGCAGAGATCACTTTGCCAACCAAGGTCCATATAGCAAAGCTATGGTTTTTCCAGTTGTCATGTATGGATGTTGGACCACAAAGAAGGCTGAGTGCTAAGGAGTTGATGCTTTTGAACTGTGATGCTGGAGACGACTCTTGAGAGTTGCTTGGATAGCAAGAAGATCAAACCAATTAATCATAAAGGAAATCAACACTGAATATTCATTGGAAGGACTGAAGTTGAAGCTGAAGAGCCAATACTTTGGCCACCTGATGCAGAGTCAATTAATTGGAAAAGACCCTGATGCTGGGAAAGATTGAGGGTGGGAGGAGTACTAGGCGACAAAGGATGTGATGGTTGGATGGCATCACTGACTCAACAGACACGAGTTTGAGCAAACTCTGAGCAATAGAGAAGGACAGGGAAGCCCTGCATGCTGCAGTCCATGAGATCGCAAAGAGTTAGACATGGCTTAGTGACGGAACAACTAAATAGGACGAGTCCTAACTAGAAAGGAAACGATTCTAGGATTTAAATAAAGCAACACTTTTTATCAAACCTCCCAGGCACATGTTTAATTACACAAATTATTTTATTAACTGAAAACTAAACTGCATACTGAGTAAATATTTTATAAACAAGCTTGAAATAAAACTCTATTTCAAAATGAAGAGAATCTAAAGACTTGTCTAAGTCAATGATTTTCATGAAAAAGAAAAGATTAATTTTGTATTAAAATTAATTTTAAGAAAAAAACAAGATTATTGTTTGAATTGTTCTGTACCAATCAACTATTAAATTTTTTTTTTTTTACTTAAAAATGATCTGTGCTTTAGAGAAACTGTAGTTTTTCTACATCTTATGTGCGGCCAACCTTCCAGTTTTTTCATTAAGAGAATCTGAAAAAGAAACCAGCTTTCAGGTATAAGTATTTAGAGATTTGCTTGAAGTATTCTAATAGAAAAGCAAACTATTACAAAATTAATGTAGTCTAACAGATAGGTCTCCACTTGATAAAGTCACATATATCCAATTCTAGTGTTAATATTCAATTTTCTTTTCCTATTGCCTATCCCAGAGCCTACTGTATTCACCTTTGCCCTCAAATAAATCTAAGTGAGCACTGCATTGTAAAATAGCTTGTTTTTATATCATTATTACTGCTATTGCCGTATATTTTTTAAAAGTAGTCTAACATGAATGATTCAATTAGAGTTCTCTGACTCAGACAAAAGATGTCTTTCCCAGCACCAGGGAGAGGGAAATCACTTAACAAAGCTCAAGTTTTTAATTCACCAGATAAAGCAATAACTTTACTTTCACATAAGCTATTATATACTTTCTTCATTTAACCTAAGACAACCTGCTTAAACAGTCTGTATTATTGTGCAAATAACTCTGAAGTAAAAAACTGATCTAACTTGTGTCACAGAAGGAATTCTAAATATGAATCATTAGGGAAACCAATAACCTCCTGATTCCAACGGCTTGAAATCACCTAAAAGGAACAAAGACATACAGCACCACGGAAGCAGGGCAGCAAGTCCCCACTGCCTATTGGTTTCTTATGAGCTCCTCCAACTTGACCCATTCTTTTAACTTTACCAAGCCCCAGTGTATGTATCTGTTCAACAGCTTTAATATTACTCATGATGATTATCTCTGAGGATGTTTCTGAAAAGCAAATTAGATAATGTACATAAAACAATCTGAACCTATACACAGCCACTTAATTTAGATTAGTATTGAATTACACACACACACACACACACACACACACACACTCACACACTAACCAAAAGCAGCATCCTTGTCATCATGTGTTATTTGAGAGAAACATGTTACAGAAACTGAGATGAAGGCTAGGAAATTAAAATGAGTTCTTGAATGTGAAAAACATTTCTAAAAGATTAACTTCATTGGTTTAGCAGATAGCTTACCTACAAAGCATGTCAAATGAACCTAGTGGACTGAATTTATGTTAAGCCACATAAAGTGCATGAGAACTAAAAACAAGAAGCTCAACTTGTCATAAAGCTCGCTCAGCTTCTTTACTGACTTGATAAACTCAATCTGTACTTAGCCTCTCAAAGGTGGCACTAGTGGTAAAGAACCCATCTGCCAATGCAGGAGGCATAAAGAGACTCGGGTTCCACCCCTGGGTCGGGAAGATCCCCTGGAGAAGGGCATGGCAACCTACTCCGGTATTCTTGCCTGAAGAATCCCATGGATAGAGGAGCTTGCCGGGCTACAGTTCATGGGGTCGTAAAGAGTTGGACATGACTGAAGCAACTTAGCACACAGCACGCAAGCATTTCAACAGAGGGACATCTGAGCAGAAATAATTAGATATTTTACTGGCTCAGTTCAGTGTTTCTCTCTGGATTTTATTAAGACTTTATTTTTAATCTTGCAAGGAATATTTTAAAATTAAAAATATATGTGTATCTGTGTTTGTGTGTGTTACAGCATCTGCTCTCCTAGCTCTTTAATGAAAAGCCTCATTAAAATCCCAGAATAATTACTAATTTGAGTCTAACAATACAGAGAAAATATCGCTAAGTGTTTTTATAAAGAAGCATTTTAGTTGTAGGCTTAACCAATCATTTGAGTCTGCCACAACTAAGTCAAATATCAGGAAAACACATTGTTGAATTTAACTTCAGTCTGGTTTCTCTCCTAACACACATGCACACCCATTAACATTTGCATAGTTTTCAACATGTGGACGGAACTATCTATTATGGTGCTCATAAAAGAAAACTCTGCATGCATGCAACAACTAGTTTCACTATTTTGACAAACCTGAGAGTCAGTAACAGTGGAAAGCAGCTGAAAGAACAATCGGATATCTGATTAACTCAAAAGGATAGTATAACCTGTCTCCGTCTCCTTACCCACCCAATGTTCCACCTTAACCTGACCCAACCTACCAGTCAAACCCATCACACACAAACTGGTTTGAACACGTAGACATTAGCACGGGCAGCATTATTGATTGCCATTCTAAAAGTGAACTATCACATACATTCAACTCTCTATTATATATTATGCTTAACTTACTCTTTCCTTAGAAATGCGTCATCCTGGAGTGTCTCTCCAATAGTATTTTGGAAAGCAATCAAATTGCTGATTATTTTACCAAAATCCTACTGTAGTAGTAAAAATATATCACAGTATACTTTTCTTCAATAATCAGTTTGAAAAATCTTGTTCAAATCCATTCGAGAGAAAAATAATCCATGTGAAAATATTTTTCTCAACTGTCCTAAATGGAAATAGAGCTATAACGCAAAGTGACAAAATTGTATATCTGACTCTTATATGACTCTTTTAAAAGTTGTATTCATTTTTCTTTTTTAAACTGAGGATTATAACCTCCTTAAGTGTAATTTTTTTTTTAGTCAAAGTTTCTGAATTTTATTTTTTACTCACAATTTGGGGCAGATATAATACTTCTGAGCTGTGGTGCCAGAGAAGACTCTTGAGAGTCCCATGGACTGCAAGGAGATCAAACCAGTCCATCCTAAAGGAAATCAATCTTGAATATTCATTAGAAAGACTGATGCTGAAGCTGAAGCTCCAATACTTTGGGCCCTTGGTGCAAAGAGTCAACTCACTGAAAAAGACACTGATCCTGGGAAAAGTTGAAGCAAGAGAAGAGGGCAGCGGTGGCTGAGATGGTTAGATAGCATTACTGACTCAATGGACATGAATTAGAGTAAACTCCAGGAGATGGGGAAGGGCAAGGAGGCCTGGTATGCTGTAGTCTATGGAATCACAAAGAGTTGGACACGACTGAGTAACTAAACACAGAAATAATACTTTATTCAGAAAGACGACCTTTGTGCATTGCAAAAAAGCAATCTAGGATCTGTGTGTGTTCCAATACAATCATCAGAAAATTATGAGCCTAAAAGCTCTCTAACAAAAAACAAAACGCTTTTAAAGTGAAACTTTTTCATTGTCTAAAAACATCAAAAACGTGTTGAAAACATTGCATTTTACATTGGTCTCACAATTCAAGAAAAGTCATCTTGGTCAGGAACCCTGGTTAACTGAGTAATCTTGTCTTGATCAGTCAAAACAATATAAGGAGGCTGAATAGCACGTGTGGAGGCACGCTTACCTCTGCTGATACTTACACTTTTCCTCTCATGGACATTTCAGTGTAGGCACCAGTCTACAAGTAGCTCTGTGCCATGTAACTATGATAAAGAGCAGGTAAAAAGCAGAAAGAAGGAAAAAGAAGAGGAGGTTGTGAGGAAGTGGGGAGTGAGAAAAAACTGCCATCGATTGCAATTCAACACAAATTAAAGAGAATACATGGGCTTTCCTGGTGGTCTAGCAGTTAAGAATCTACCTGCCAGTGCAGGAGACACAGGTTCAATCCCCAGTCCGGGAAGATCCCACATGCTGAGGGGCATCTAAGCCCCTGGGCCGCAACTACTGAACCCATGTGCCAAGAGAACGTGCTCCCCAACAAAGAGAAGTGGCTGGAATTCCCAAGCACTGCCCCTAGAGAGTAGCCAGCTCACTGCAACGAGAGACAGCCCACACAAAGCAACAAAGACCCAGTAAAGCCAAAAGGGAAAAAAAGGAGAGAGATAGAATACAAAAAACTGGTGAAGAAGGAGGAGAAGGAAGGGGAAAGACTAGGGAGAGGGGTTGGAGATGGGGAAGAAGAGGAGGAAGAAGAAAGAAAATGCTCATTCAGCACAGTCCAAAAAGGACCATCTTGTTTTACTAGCATATTAATTTCTTGCAATGTAATTGCTTGATTTTTTAACAAAGTATAAATTGTATTTTCTGGTCAAAATAGCCTTAATTGAATTTGCTATGTGCTGAATTTAAACATATCTCAACTTTTAGAAGTATAACATTCCTAAGATAAGACTCATGGTATGTTATTTCTTGCATGTTTGCATATGGAGAAGAACTGTTTTCCATTACAGAAATCTTCCAGATGATAAGAACAAGTGATGTGGATAGTGATCCCATGAAAAGGACTGTGATATTTGTGATATCATATGCTTAACTGAGTCTCATGATACATGACTCTGTTCTCATTAAAATGTTCCCCCTAAAATTTGAATCTTACAAGAGCCTTAAAGTAAACACCATGAATATTTTCCTGTAATGAAATCTGCATGCCATGAAACCACATTTAGAAATTATATTTCTAGAGGAAAGTGAAATCTTTTGCTTAAATATTTACAGTCTTTCAAATACTATTATAAGCTTACAAGTATTCATTCATTTTCCATGAAAGAAGCATTTTTTTTTTCAAACTATTCAGTGCATTTAATCCACTATTACAATCTCTTGATGGTATATATGCTCATAAACTGATTTACCTGCATAGGGTTATTTTTCACTATCTCTCTAGTTAATCATTTTTAAAAATAAGGTTAATCATAAATGATCCACACAGAGTTTTATTTATTATAGAATTTATTTATAAAAAAGTTTGCCTGGTAATGAATGCAAGGTTGCATGTATATTAAAGAAATTGCACTTCGAAGAACAAAAGGAAAAAAAAAAGACTTCACACAGCCCAAGCATATTGTTGAAGATTAGTCTCCTCTGAGGAACAGAATCTAAAAGCTCTCAGAAGAATAAAAAGGTGCTTTTTCATCATTACATATTATGCAAAATTTACAGAACTAGAATCCATTAATAAAAGAAAAATAGGGGGGAAAATGCTTGAAAAAAACGTCAGTTTTTTCAGCAGAATGAAATAGCATGAGCATTTATTGTTCAGTCACCTACTCATATCCCACTCTGCGACCCCATGGACTGCAGCACGCCAGGCCTCTCTGTCCCATACCATCTCCCAAAATAACTCTAATTGTTCTATATCTTCTATTAAAAAATAAAATACCTAGAGTAAATTTCACTAATTTTGTAAGGCAAAGTCTTTATATACTGTGAGATGCCTACTGAAATATTTAGTAGTAAAATCAAATGCCTTAATATATTTCAGAGTGAAGAAAACAAGGAATGGTAATGCTTTCTAGCAAAATATCAGCATGATTATATGTCAGTTCATTACACTATGTTCTACAATTTTGTATATGTTTGAAATTTTCCCTAGGGAGAAATAAATGTGTAATAAATTCTAAAATATCTAGAATCCATATAGTCAACAATTTCAAATGGATTCTTCTACCTTTTCTTAGACTATGACACTTTTTATTATTTTAGGAGAAAAGTATCTGTAACTAATAAATTAAGGAGAAATTTAATTAAAGAAATCCATTCCTCTCAAAAAAATCCAACAAGAAAACAAGTTTTAGGATAAGGTCTAAAATTAACACAGTAGTTACAATGAACATTAATATCCATAGTGATAGCGTTGAAACATAACAAAACGTAAGTCCGAAGAATATTAAATGTTGTACTCTGTATGTTGTTAATGCATTTTTAAGGCAGTAAGAATTTCTTTGTTAAGCTGTAAGTCAAGAAAGCCACTTTATATAACATTAAATTAGCCATATATCTTTTCCCTAAGCATCCTATAAATGTATAAATGTGTGTGGGTGTGTGTTCAGTCTTGTACAACTGTCTGCTACCCCACTAATTACAGCCTCCCAGGCTTTTCTGTTCATGGAATTTTTCAGGTAAGAATTCTGGAGGAGGTTGATATTTCCTATCCCAGGAGATCTTCCTGACCCAGGGATCAAACCCACGTCTCCAGCATCTCCTGCATTGGCAGGTTGAGTCTTTACCACCATACCACCTGGAAAGCCCATTCTATAAATACTGTAGCTTATTTAATTAAGCAATCTTTCAGCTCTAGTATTCAAACCTATGTGGTTTGTGAAAAATCATGTCCACTGTCTGTGGATTTAGGCTTACAGTAAGTAAAGTTAGAAATTTGTTTCAGGATTCAAAACTCCTTTTAACTGTCCTTTAGTGAAGGGGGTATCTTCTCACAGGCATCATATTGGTTGAAAGCACATTAATGAACAAATTTCAATTATGAATATATAGGAGAAGGCAGAGCAGGGGCATCTGATGGTATAACCTTTGTTGTGGAACAGAAAACAGAATAGCTAAGTACAAATAATTAGCATTCTGTAGGGGAAATTTTGTGGGATGTGCATTGAAATCTCATGAAAACAAATCAACATTGAATTTGCACTCTTTGGGAAAAAAAAATAGCAAGCTCAAATGCCTTGTTTAGCTGCTCCCTTCTCTTAGGAAAGCAAAAATGGGAAGCCCTTTTCAAATTCACATCAGTGAAGATAGAGACATTCTTTTCAAAGCTTATCTTTTTAAAGCTTAAAAATTCATTTTTTTATAGCTGAACTATTAAAAGCCCACGGAGCTATCCTTATAGTAAGCCACCACAGCTACTAATAAAGAAGTGCCACCTAAACTTTCAGCTGTATAAAGGCAACAGTTGTGACTGTGAAGAAAACAGAACGTGAAGGCTTCTGTATGTTGTACACCTCAATGATCCTGAAAATCATTTTCCCAGGGTAGAAGGCGAAGAGGTCACACATACGTTCTATCTGTTTCTATTTTGACAGGGTGAAGTGGATTACCAAAACAACAGCTCATGCATATTTAAAGAGGAAGGAAAGTACTCCTTGGAAGCTCCAGCTTTAAGTGCTTTCTACACCAGATGCCTGCTTTTTAATGGGTCTTATTTAGGAAATGAAAATGAAATTACGAGTAGACCGCATTTTCCCATTGAACAAATGTGCACGTCACATGGAACACATGGACATATCACCATGCTGTCTCATCATCAGCTTAAAATACAGAAAAAAAAATTAAGTGGGAAGAAAATGCTTTTAAAAAGTTTTATTTATAAATGCATATATATAAAGTTTTGAACAACAGTTGTTTCCAATGACCTAAAGAAATATTAAGGACAATGGACCAATAAAGATAATATGAAGGGAAAAACAGACTGCTTTGTGAAGTAATTCATGATCCAACCAGTCCATCCTAAAGGAGATCAGTCCTGGGTGTTCATTGGAAGGACTGATGCTGAAGCTGAAACTCCAGTACTTTGGCCACCTGATGCAAAGAGCTGACTCACTGGAAAAGACCCTGATGCTGGGAAGTATTGAGAGTGGGAGGAGAAGGGGACGACAGAGGATAAGATGGTTGGATGGCATCATCGACTCGATGGATGTGGGTTTGGGTGGACTCCGGGAGCTGGTGATGGACAAGGAGGCCTGGCGTGCTGTGGTTCACGGGGTCACAAAGAGATGGACATGACTGAGCGACTGAACTGAATTGAACTGAACATTCCTTTATACTGAAAAATGTTACAATTTTTTGAAAACCTTCTATAAAAGTCTCTCATCTCCTTATTACTTGTACTTGCCACTTAGAAAATCTTCTATGATGTACCAAAAGTATATATATGGAAGTGGTTTAGTTCTTAAAGTTGTCCAATTCTTGTGACCTCCATGGACTGTAGTCTGCCAGGCTCCTCTGTCCATGGATTTTTCAGGGGAGAATACTGGAGTGGGTGTTGTCATTTCCTTCTCCAGGGGATCTTCCTGACCCAGGGTTTGAACTTGAGTCTCCTGCACTGTAGGCAGATACTGTTCTTTATATTTAGTTCTTCACATTGACAAAAATTTCTGTAACAGTTTTTGGCTAGGACCTATATATTCAATCAATATAATTTATCTTTTCTACATAGGGTTTGGGGATAGGAGGGCTTCCCTGGTAGCTCAGCTGGCAAAGAATCCACCCACAATGCAGGAGACCCTGGTTCCATTCCTGGGTTGGGAAGATCCCCTGGAGAAGGGAATGGCTACCACTCTAGTATTCTGGCCTGGAGAATTCCATGCACTGTATAGTCCATAGAGTAGCAAGGAGCTGGACATGACTGAGCAACTTTCACTTCACTTCGCTTGGGATAGGGTAAAATAAGATAGCATATTAATAGTCCAATGGAATATCCATCTTTAAAATATCTATCATTCATTTGTTGGACAACTATTGTCTTTCAACACAAGACCCCTTTTCTTTGGGGAACTCCTATTCTATAATTCTTGTCCAACTGGCCACATTTGTACATGTCCAAATAGATCGGTGCACAGATGGACACTTGATCTAAACTGGAATGTGAGTCCTTTTTATTTAAGAGGCAATCTATAGTATGAATTATAAAAAGTTGCATGAGAAGGCTAGTCTAAGAGAAGAGACAGGCAGGCAGGCAGGCATGGGAGGAGGCATGAGAGAAACAAAAAAGATTCGGGGTCTGAATTCTCTTGTTGGCTCATCTTACTTGCTGTGCCTTGGATCAGTGACATACTCTATAAGCTTTGTAACAAAAACCCTTTTCAGCTCAAATTGGTTGAAGATGTACTTCTGTTATATTTAACTAAAAATGATCCAATAATGCACTGTAACCCTGTAAACTCACTTTAGAAGGATAAACACTTTCTGTGGTCTGGTGCACTTCAGTTGTGTCTGACTCTTTATAACCTCATTGATTGCAGCCTGACAAGCTCCTCTGGCCATGGGATTCTCCAGGCAAGAATACTGGACTGGGTTACCATTTCCTCCTCCAAGGGATCTTCCTGACCCAGGAATCGAACCTGCATCTCCTGAATTGCAGGCAGATTCTTTACAGTGTGAACCACCAGGGACAACCCTGAAACTAATCTGAGGGATGAGATCTTCACTTCTAGAGCCCTGCAGTGCACCAGGGCGCATCTCCACACTGGCAGAGGAGACGAGGCAAGACCCAGTGCTCCCAGATGCATGAACCACTAAAGCCACGGGAAGACGAAGCGGTGTACCAGGGATGTACGTCTGCAGTGTTCACGCAACCGACATCTTTCCTTGCTAAAAATGTTTACAACATGTAAAATCTGAGGTACGTAGGAAAGCTTTACCATCACATACATAAAAGTCACTGAAAAAGTAGCTAAAAAATGCTGCTTTTGTCTCCTTCTTTTGGATTACACTTTTTATGAATTTCCTTCCCTTATTTTTCTGTAATAGAAAATATGTGATTTCTTCTGTTATACAACATCGTAATACTTAGGATGCAAGTTAAACAATAATTAATCTTTTTCCAAAAGATGAATGGGTAACTCTGCTGTGTAAGACTGAAAGTTCATTAATGTCTAAATGATAAAAGAGATACTAATCTCTCTTCATTAGTCAGGTGACATTAGTTACACCTTCTGTGAAAGAGTATTCAGAACTTACATGATTTTAAGTACACATTGGTAGATTTCATGGTTCAACTAGAACATTAGAAAAACTGTCCATTTAATCATTTTGACAGATACATGCCTTCATTATTTTTAAGAATCACTTATAATTTTATAAAGAATTCAATTGAACTGAATTAAAATAGTAGAGACTATAATATCTTAATATTTTAGATTTATGGGGAAATGATAACTATAAATGAACATGTTGTAATATGTAAATAGCATTGAGGTAAAAGGTGTAATTTCATTTAAATAGTGGCACAATTTTACAGCAAGATTTCTAGATGAAAGCATATCCATGAATGTAATTTTTTCATATGGGAAGAAGTTTCCAGTTTGTGAAAAATGCAAGCAAATTTTTTGAAGCCATGTTCTGAATATTTTCTATTGTCATCTATAATTCTGATTGGATATGCTATTGTTCCTACATTACTAAATGATTTTTACATAAAGTAATTGAAATTTGCAAACGTTTTCTATATCAAAATATTTTTAAAGTTGGTATAAGACATTTAAAAATTTCCTACATAGTTGGGACTTTTAATATGATGCAAGATTTGTGAAAGTCTTTAACACATAAAACATTTTGATTGCTACATCTAATTTACAACTGTGATTTAGTGAGGGCAAGTTTAATCATTTGTAAATCAGCTAACCAATGCTCACAGAAGCTAAATGACTTCCTTAAGTATCACAATTCAAAATCTTCAGTTTCTCACCCAAATATATTATCTGTGAAGGAAGGCACCCAACATGATATATATACACACACACATACATACATATACTTAGAGAGTCAATATGGTTCTCTCAAAAATTTTACTTATATAATAGAGTAGAAAGTTTGGTAATAGTCATTTAACAAAATGTGGGGTGAGAGGAGAGAGAAGTTTTAACATAAATGAAAATGAGTAATAATGGCCACTGTGTGCAAAAAGAAATTAATGAAACAAATTGCTAAAGATATTGGAAAGATGAGATGATTCACTCATGTACACTTAAACACTCAAACATTTCAAAAGTAAAAAAAAAAAAAAAAACTTATAAAAAGACACTTTTAACGTGCCATGTGTTGTGTTAGATTCTAAGTGTACAGTATTACATAAAAATTATAATACTTGGGAGTTCCAATATTAATCAAACACAAATATACTACTACAGTTGCAGGAAAATATAACAGAAACAATAGGGGATATGATAACTGAGAGAACTTCTGTAAAGAAGAATGTCAGTTAATTCTGAAAGATAAGTAAGAATTAGAAAATCAAAGACTGGTGATATGGCAGAGCAGGCAGAAAATAAACTGTGCAATACTTACGTATGAGAAGGAGTTTAGTATATTAAAGAGCAGGGTGAGTGGAAGACGGCCAAGGTAAGGACTAGATCATGGTGGTCTTATTCAAAGAACTTGCTTTTTAATGTCCACTCCATTAGGGTTGGACTTTCCTGGTGGCTCAGATGGCAAACTGTCTGCCTACAATGTGGGAGACCCGGGTTCGATCCCTGGGTCGGGAAGATACTCTGGAGAAGGCAATGGCACCCCACTCCAGTACTCTTGCCTGGAGAATCCCATGGACGGAGGAGCCTGGTAGGCTGCAGTCCACGGGGTCGCAAAGAGTCGGACACGACTGAGTGACTAAACTTGAAACTTTCCATTAGGGTTTCCCAGGTGGCTCAGACAGTAAAGAATATTCCCGCAATGTAGGAGACGTGGGTTTGATACCAAGGTTGGGAAGATACCCTGGAGAAGGGAATGGCAACCTACTCCAGTATGCTTGCCTGAAAAATTCCAGGAACAAAGGAGCAGGCTACAGTCCATGAGGTCGCAGAGTTGGACAGGACTGAGCCACTAACATACACCACTAGAAAAGCAGAGTGAACAAGGGGATTTAATACATTCAGACATGATGACTGGACTCTAAAAATCATCAATTTAAAACAGAGATTTCCATACTCTTAGAACTCCATTATAAATTTCTTGGGCTCTGGGAAGAATGTATACGTTAACTTCAAAATGCCTTTCACAAAATTCAAAGCTGTCTTTGGCATGGATAATCAGAAGCTGACAATGTACCCCAAAGGGACCAAAGATATCTAATTTCAAAATAATGAAAGGTTAACTCATTAGATAGGAAACTATCCTAGCCTGCATTTATTTTTCTGCATTCTATTGCTGTTCTTTATGAAAAAATGGTTAAGTCTAGACCTTGGGTTTACAATATGAATCCAAATGCTGTAAAGCTTAATCAAATTAATAAAAGAAAATTCATCTAGATTGTTAGCTCACATAAGTATAATACCCAAAGTACTATCTCCTACAATTTTTATGTAATTGGTTCCCTTCAGGTATCATGTTAATAAGCTTCAATCAATTAATAACTGTAACTGAAGCGAAAATAATTAACCATTTAATTTTGAGCTGTTCAAGTATAATTCCATAAAAGTCACATCATGAAACTGGGACAAAATAAAGAATTATTGACAAAAGATGTCCAGAGATGAAAAATCTTTGCTATGCAGTGATGCATGGCTTAACCATGTCCAAACTATTAAGTATGTTTATTTTCAAGTCTACAGTAGAAAAATGAGGAGATCTACACATACATGAATTTCTGGCTGTGAGCTTTACTACTTACAGTTTTCCCTCACCAAATGATCCCCTATATTTTGAAGCTCTGACATCAGTTACATAGTGTCTCGAAATAGTTCTTTAGATTTTTAGGTTAAAAATTAAGAAAAATGCCTTCATGCCACTAGTCTCCCTACACCATCTTACATATTGCTATGGGAGATTTTTAAAATAATACTAGTAACACACATTTTGAAGAAAAACATTTCAGTCTAAACCAAATAAAACACAAAATAATCTTTCACAATTCCATCTCTTTAGAAATAGAGAGAGCATTTTAATATTGGGGTATTTGGTATTAGAGGCTTTGTTTCTCCCCTTGCACAAGGGAGATTTTATTTTGGTCTGTTTGTATACAAACATAGAATAATATTGTTTGGTAATTTGCTTATTTTATTAAATAATATTTGGTGACTAACTTCCATGTCAATGGGCTTCCCATGTGGCACAGTGGTAAAGAATCCACCTGTCAATGCAAGAGAGGCAAGAGACACAGGTTCAGCCCCTGGGTTGGGAAGATATGCTGGAAGAGGAAACAGCAACCCACTCCAGTATTCTTGCCTGGAAAATTATTTGGACAGACCATGAACTTTCAGATATTCAAGCTGGTTCTAGAAAAGGCAGAGGAACCAGAGATCAAATTGCCAACATCTGCTGGACCATCAAAAAGCAAGAGAGTTCCAGAAAAATATCTATTTCTGCTTTGTGGACTATGCCAAAGCTTTTGACTGTGTGGAGCACCGGAAACTGTGGAAAATTCTTCAATTTCCCAGACCACCTGATCTGCCTCTTGAGAAACCTGTATGCAGGTCAAGAAGCAACAGTTAGAACTGGACATGGAACAACAGACTGGTTCCAAATAGGAAAAGGAATATATCAAGGTTCTATAAAATCACCCTGCTTTTTAAACTTATATGCAGAGTACATCATGAGAAACGCTGGGGTGGAGAAAACACAAGCTGGAATCAAGATTACCAGGAAAATATTAATAACCTCAGATATGCAGATGACACCAGGTTTATAGCAGAAAGTGAAGAAGAACTAAAGAGCCTCTTGATGAAAGTAAAAGAGGAGAGTGAAAAAGTTGGCTTAAAGCTCAACATTCAGAAAACTAAGATCATGGTATCCGGTTCCATTACTTCATGGCAAATAGATGGGGAAATAGTGGAAACAGTGACTGACTTTATTTTTTGGGGCTCCAAAATCACTGCAGATGGTGACTGCAGTCATGAAATTAAAAGACACTCCTTGAAGGAAAGTTATGACCAACCGAGATAACATATTGAAAAGCAGAGATATTACTTTGTCAACAAAGGTCCGTCTAGTCAAGGCTATGGTTTTTCCAGTGGTTATGTATGGATGTGAGAGTTGCACTATAAAGAAAGCTGAGCGCTGAAGAATTGATGCTTTTGAACTGCGGTGTTGGAGAAGACTCTTGAGAATCCTTTGGACTGCAAGGAGATCCAACCAGTCTATCCTACAGGAAATCAGTCTTGAATATTCATTGGAAGGACTGATGCTGAAGCTGAAACTCCAACATTTGGCCACCTGATGGGAAGAACTGACTCATCTGAAAAGACCCTAATGCTGGGAAAGATTGAGGGCAGGAGGAGAAGGGGACGGCAGAGGATGAGATGGCTGGATGGTATCACCGACTCAATGGACATGGGTTTGGGTGGAGTCCAGGAGTTGGTGATGGATAGGTAGGCCTGGTGTGCTATGGTTCATGGGGTCGTAAAGAGTTGGACACCACTGAGCAACTGAACTGAACTGAACAACCATAACAATCTCTCAAAAATATGTATCATTCCATCATTTAACACAATCCAATGGCTTCTTTTTGAATTTAAAAAATCCAAATGCCTAACTGTAGTTTACACAGCTCAATGTCACCCTAACATGCATTTCTCTTTGAATTTATCTTTTGCTATTTTTCTCCTCTTAAGAGTCCCTTGGACAGCAAGGAGATCCAACCAGTCCATCCTAAAAGAAGTCAGTCTTGAATATTCATTGGAAGGACCGATGCTGAAGCTGAAATACTTTGGTCACCAATACTTTAGCCACCTGATGTGAAGAACTGACTCACTGGAAAAGACCGTGATGCTGGGAAAGACTGAAGGTGGGAGGAGAAGCGGAGGACAGAGGATGAGATGGTTGGATGGTATCACTGACTCAATGGAGATGAGTTTGAGTAGACTCCGGGAGTTGGTGATGGACAGGGAGGCCTGGTGTGCTGCAGTCCATGGGTCGCAAAGAGTTGGACATGACTGAGCGACTGAACAGAACTGAACTGAATTGAATTGATTTTTCTCCTCACCCACTACAGTCAACCACATTAGCCTTTTCTGTCTTATTTACTCTATCAGGTTCTTCTACTATTTGGATCCTGAGACTATCAGTATCTTCAGGAGTACCATGTTCTAACTCCAGAGAGCTGCATGATTCTCTGAAATGCCTCCTCTTCAGAGAGAACTTCTCTGACAGCCATGTCTAAAATGGTTATGATAAACATCTATTGCAGCAGATTTTAATTCTCTACAACAGTTGTGATGATTTAATGCTTTTTCTTAGTAGGTTGTTTGTATATATATTTGCTTCTCTATCAATGCAGGAGACCCCAGTTCAATTCCTGGGTTAGGAGAATCTGCTGGAGAAGGGATATACTACCCATTCCAGTATTCTTGGGCTTCCCTTGTGGCTCAGCTGTTAAGGAATCTGCCTGCAGCCGGGAAATCCCTGGGTTGGGAAGATTCCCTGGAGAAGGGAAAGGCTACCCACTCCAGTATTCTGGCCTGGAGAATTCCATGGACTGTATACCATGGGGTTGCAAAGAGTCGGACACGACTGAGTGCCTTTCACTTTCACTCTACTTTGACCCCAAAATAAAATCATCATGAGAGTAGGGGACTGTCTCTTTGGTTCATTCATGTGTGTGAAAGTGTTAGTCGCTTCAGTAGTTTCCGACTCTTTGCAACCCCATGGACTGTAGCCCTGCCAGGCTCCTCTGTTGGTGGCATTCTCCAGGCAAGAATACTGGACTGGGTAGCCATTCCCTCCTCCACAGGATCTTCCCGATCCATGGATTGAACCCAGGTCTCCCGCATTGCAGGTAGATTCTTTACCAGCTGAGCCATGATAGTCTTCCATAAATATGTGTTGGGAAGAATGAGTGAAATGAGTTTGTAGAAGAATAAAGATCAAATAAATTACTGTAATCAACATTTCATTTTACAATACCATTTCATTATTTGAGAGAAATTTTTGTTAATTTGTTTTTGTGAAAAATTCAAGGTATCTCTATATCACATGAGAAATGACAATATGGCTCTCTTAAATAAAACCCCAATTTTAGATTATACAGGTAAACTCATTGAGGTATTGTCATTAGTCATGTGGCCATAAGCTTTTGTCCATCTTCAAACAATAAGGGACTGATTTCTCATTCATGGCTGTAAAATAATAGTGTCTGCCCATCAGCATTAACTTTCTGTAGCCTAATAGGTTCTCAGGAGCTAAGTATTAATAGGTCAAAAATCTATGAAAACATTGATAATTCTAACACGGTTTGTTATCAGCCATCGACGTGCTGTTATGCCAGCTTCTGAGACTATATTAATTAGTTTCAAGTCAATCTTCACATTTTTTAAAATGAAAGAAAAAAATTATGATAGAATCAACTGACACAATGTACAGCTTGATCAATCAAAATTCTTCCCCAATACTACATTTCATCCAAAGTAAAATGTAGCGCTATTGACTGAGAGTGTAATATAGTCATTACTTCAGAATTCTTAGGGAGCTTTGAGTTCCCGGTGAGATACTTTTTTAAGAAATACAAAGGAACGGCCAAGGTCATGAGATGAATATGTTTCCTAATCAGTCTGTTCACACTACGCAGAGCTTTGTCAAATGGTTTAGAATCACAGAAAAAGACTAGGAATTAAACTTACTATTGCTTAGTTCTAATGCACAAATCTTACTCTTTAAAGAGACAGCTCACGATAGATTCTTTATCTGAGCCAATTGCTGCCCTCAGATATTCAGGGACAATTCCCACCATGGGAGGGAATCCATCACAAGCTCCGGGTGAGTATGAAATCAATTCTCAGGAGTAAAAAGACATCTTTAGTGCCCACACATTTTGAAAAGCAGCAAGGATCTTAAAATGTCAGCTGCATAGAAGGCATATCATTAATAGACTCCACTGAAAGTATTCCAAGGGTCCAACACAGGGCCAGTGAATCTGACATGGCCTCACATGAACCGAGGATACTCTCTTAAAATTGCTCTACACACTAGAAGCCTACAACTATCCTTCTGTGATCACTGGCACTTTCCTCCAATCCCCACTGGACAAAGAAAATAATGTTGTATTTCATATTAACACAACATAGAAAGAGTGTCAATATGAATTACACTCTCATTTTTTAACCTCCCCTTTATCTACAAATGAGATCACATTCTGCTAATGTGTATTTATAAGCATGTTCTTAAAAATAAAATGATGGCTTAAGTGAATAAAAGGTAGAAACAGTCATCAAACCATAAATTCGTAAGTGGGTAGTCTATTTAAGTATCTACATGCAAAATACAGATCAAAAATAATTCTGACTCATTTATTATAAAATTGGGATGAAATATGATTCTTAATATGAATAGTGTGACTGCCAGAGTGGGTTTTTTTAATATTATATGAAGTTTATATTTTAAACTGACCGTTACTAACTAAAATAGACATAGAGCAATAGTTGTCTTATTAAGTCTTCACATTCTCTAAAGTGCTTCTATATATTAGACTTTCGATGGGATAAGCAGGACTCAATACAAGAGAAAAATCATACATGTATGATGTTTGCTTTCAAACTCCTTGTTTACTTTCAGCTGCTTCTGGCTCTTTGTGACCCCATGGACTGTGGCCCACCAGGCTCCTCTGTCCATGGAATTCTCCAGACAAGAATACTGAAGTAGGATGCCATTTCCTATGCCAGTGAATCTTCCCAACCCAGGGATCGAACCCACATCTCGTGTGTCTCCTGCATTGGCATGCAGATTCTTTACCATTGTACCACCTGGGAAGCCTACTTCTTTAAAACCATAGTTTGTATTATTACCAAATGGGTCAATTAAATTGATATAATGCCATATTTAAATAAAATTATTTAAACTATATTTAACATTTGTAGTTTATAGGCATAGATTGTCTAATATAAAAGTTGAAGTACCTCAAATCACCAGTCCTTTGATGAAAGGAGGAAAAATAAACAGTCCAACCAAGTGCTATGTTATATGTGAGACCTGTCACTGAGGAGTGCACTCATGTAACAATTCCAAAATATTGCAATATATTTTAAATGTCCATGAAAAAATAAAAAAAATATTAAATGGACCATAGAAATATTTTCTTCCAAGAAAGCATCACTAGGGTAATTGTTTTCATCCAAAGAAGGTGCAGCACTAGAATTAATCTTATTCCAAAGGGAAACAATATAAAAAAAAATTTTAAGTCTACATCTTCAGTATTATGGGCTAAACTGTGTCCTCCCAAAAGGATACGTTGTAATTCAGAACCCCAGTACCCACATATGTGATCAAATACGCATTAAGGTCCTTCCTGATGCAATCAGGTTAAGATCTGGTGATGCTGTAGTAGAGAGAAGGAAAGAGAAGTCGCTCAGTCATGGCAGACTCTTTGCAATCCCATGGACTGTAGCCTGCCAGGCTCCTCTGTCCATGGGATTCTCCAGGCAAGAATACTGGAGTGGATTGCCATTGCCTTCTCCAGGGGATCTTCCTGACCCAGGTCTCCCGCACTGCAGGCAGACGCTCTACGGTCTGAGCCACCGGGGAAGCACAGGGATGCTGTAGTAGGATGGACCTTTAATCCAATATGCCTGGTGTCTTTATAAGCGGAATGAGAGATATACAAGGAGGAGAACACCATGTGGAAACAGACACCGAAGACAACCACGTGAAGACAGAGGCAGAGACTGGAATGAGACTGAGAACAAAAAAGGAAGGAACCCTTCTTAGAAGATTTGAAGAGCATGGACCATGATTTCAAACTTCTTCCCAAAGCTTTGAGGTAAAGACAATACATTTCTGTTGTTATAAGCCACCCCATTTGTATGCTAGTAATTTGTTAAGCTAGCCCTAGGAATTGACTCTTGCTCCTCATAACCCTGATGAGAGAAAAACTATTCTATATTGTTTATTTCAATATCTCCTTCTCAGCAAAATGACATTATTCTTTAAAGCCCATATTTTCAATAAAACTAGTAGTCATTTTCTTGTGCTTATACAATAAAAATGAATAATTCCTCCAAAGGCACAATGCATTAAGCTAATTTAAAACTACATGTAATTGAATTCTTGGTATGAATCTCTGCACATCCCTACCTCTCTACCTAAGATCTGACTAATCAGATGGCCAGCATCAGATATTTTCTTGAGGAAGGAAAATATGGATAATCTGACTAGGAGTTTGCTGTTGCAGTTTGCTTGTTTACACATTTACAGAGAGAAAATATTAAATTATAAACAGTGCTATCATGTAAACCACTGGAGAGTCAATTAGACTTCGACAAAAAGAATACTGCATATTCTAGGAAAATATGAACTTTTTTCTACTTTTATTAAAACTGAAAGGAAGTCTAGTAGTCTAAAATGTTTCAAAAGACAGATATAAACATATCGATCTTTTTAAATTATGAATTCCATAACAGAAATCATGGCATGTAAAGTATAAAGGTATTGTCATAAATGCTTTCTAAAACTTGTTCCATGTATTTGTTGGAGAAAATAATGGCTCCTAATTCTAAGTTATCTTGTAGTTTACCACCAAAGATTGTTTATTGGAAGTAAAAGAATCTTGAAACTTTGAATAATGTAAAGAAGTGTTTTGCTAACAAAAAAACCATACTTTTAAACTGCACCCACCGGATTCAACGTTAAGATTAATGTAGCTTCAGAAACATGCCATTCAGTTTTATTTACTGGTTCTGGGGCTTTCGTTGTGGTTCAGCTGACAAAGAATCTGCCTGCAATGCAGGAGACCTGGGTTCGATCCCTGGGTTGGGAGATCCCCTGGAGAAGGGAAAGAATTGCCACTCCAGTATGCTGACCCAGAGAATTCCATGGACTGTATAGTCCATGGGGTCACAAAGAGTCTGATAGACTGAATGACGTTCACTTTCACTTTCTAAAGCAAGACAAGAAGAAGAGTACAGAGTAACTGACGGGAAATCATTGAATAACCACTGAACTTTGTTGCTAGTCCTTCACCTCTCCCTGTTCCACTGAAATCCTGCAAAATTAAGCCAAGTTAACTGAGAGCTCTGACTCAAAATGGATGTCCCAATATATTTTAAATAATATAGGCAATGCATCATTCTTATTTACCTCCCACAGTGAAGCAGCTTCACAATGTAGTTACATTTTTTAGATGTGATTAAGGTCACACCAAATTATGCATCATATTTTGTCCTAAGAGAGAAAGTATCCAAGAGAGAGAGTACTTATTTAAGTTGCTTTTTCATGCAGAAGCAGGTTTGCACTGTGGTTAAGAGCACAGGTCTTAGAATCCTGCCCCTTCACCTACTAGCTGCGTAACCTTGACGACATTACTCATTCGTTTGTGCTTTAGTTGGCTCAGTTAATTGATGAAAGTGAAAGGGGAGAGTGAAAAAGTTGGCTTAAAACTCAACATTCAGAAAACTAAGATCAAGGCATCTGGTTCTATCACTTCATGGCAAATAGACGGGCAAACAATGGAAACGGTGACAGGCTTTATTTTTAGGGGCTAAAAAATCACTGCAGATGGTGACCACTGCCATGAAATTAAAAGATGCTTGCTCCTTGGAAAAAAAATGTTATGAACAACCTAGACAGCATATTAAAAAGCAGACTCATTACTTTGCCAACAAAGGTCCATCTAGTCAAAGCTATGGTTTTTCCAGCAGTCATGTATGTATGTGAGAGGTGGACTATAAAGAAAGTTGCGCACTGAAGAATTGATGCTTTTGGACTATGGTATTGGAGAAGACTCTTGAGAGTCCCTTGGACTGTAAGGATATCCAACAAGTCAATCCTAAAGGAAATCAGTTCTGAATATTCATTGAAATGACTGATGCTGAAGCTGAAGTTCCAGTACTTTGGCCACCTGATGTGAAGAACTGACTCAATGGAAAGGACCCTGATGCTGGGAAAGATTGAAGGCAGGAGGAGAAGGGGATGACAGAGGATGAGATGGCTAGATGGCGTCATTGACTCAATGAGCACGAGTTTGAGCAAGCTCCCTGAGTTGGGGATGGACAGGGAAGCCTGGCAAATTACGGTCCATGGGGTCGCAAAGAGTCTGACACGACTGAGCGACTGAACTGAACTGAACTGGCTCAGCTGCAAAATAGGGACAATTCTAGTTCCTATCTCACAGCATTGCTATTAGGGCCTGAATGAGAAAATACAAGTAAATCAATTCCAAGAGTGTCAGTTTCAGCCACCACTATAAACACAATCACCACCAAACTATACTGTACAGAAGCCATGAAGCCTCTCTCAATAAAAATCTGAACAGTAAAAGAGGAAAAAAATAAATATATGTAAATAATAAACTGTCATCTGTTTTCTTGAAAAAGACAGACAGGTTTGATCCAGTAACTTTTACACAGGAAGTATATTCAAACGCTTTGAAACTGACATTTTAATGCAGCACCATCATCGACTTCTTAGCTATACATCAATCTTACTTATACTAGTTTTTCAAGAAGATGGGGAACCTGATTTATTTTTATAAGTGTTTTCGGGAAAAAACAGACTCTTATCCCAAGATTATTCACAAAGTCTCAAAATGCCATAAACAGTTTGTACTCCACACCCAAGAACAGACTGTGATCAATCATTCCCGAGAGCTATTTGCACTAAGGATTGCTTAATCCTTTTAATCAACACAGTAAGAAAAGTAGGCGAGGTAAGTTTCTGGCAGAAAATATTCTACAAATTGCATAACCCTTCACACAGCTTGGTATCTTTACATGAAAATGCTTTGTCTTTTAGCACAAACAGAATTGGAAGCACACATTACTTGCTTTGATTCTTTAGCTACAGTAGGACACAAGGCTTCACTGCAATGCCAAGAAAAGGAGACAGGTGTTCCTCCAGCTTTCAAATGACTGTATGGCATGACTGGGCATTCAGAAATCTCTGCTGCCAACCCATTCTGTCACATTCCTATGAGTGGCTAAGAGTCAATTTTCCTGCCTGCTAACAAACCCTGTAGGTGAAAGCAGCTCTGTTGGGGAAGCTCTCAGGGAAAGAGAATCTGCTGGAAATCATCCTTGCCTAGAATCTCCTATACCCTGAGGACTTCTGGTTGTTTGGCCATGGGCTTCTGAGAAGGTGAGTGATACAATTTCATGGGGCTGCTACAATCACCCAAGGAGTCACTTGGTAAGCACTAAAATAAACATGTGATGAATGCAAGAAAAAAAAGAGAAGGATAAACCAAAAGAGAGGGTGAGGGAGTGGAGGGAAGTCAGGGAGTGGGATGGAGGGGGCAGAGACAGAGAGAGAAGGAAATTAGAGAGGGAGAGAATGAGGGTGGAAGAATGGAAGGGAAAATGGGGGAGGGAAGGAAGGAAAAAAGGAAGAAAGAAAAAGAGGAAGGAAGGAAGAAAAGTAATAATTTGAGGGCTTTCTTACATAATGATTCCATTACTCATGCTGCCAAGGAAAATCAAATTGCCTATGAAGAATAATTTTTAAAACAGTAACGAAATGAGAAGGACAGGAAGGGAAAACCATATTTCAGAAAAAGCCCCACCCTGGTTGTTGCTGCAAGTTTTAAAAAGAAGGACGACAGGACAGTCACACATTAAAAACGTCAGTCACTGTTACTGTGGCATCTGTCCTAAAACCTCACCAATCTGCTTTTGCTCAAATTATTCAGCATTTTTCTGTTACTCTAGAAGATGGACATGGTGATCAGATGGAACAAACTAGAATGAAGTCCCACCAGGTAGTAGAGCTCTATACTGCAGAAAATGTTGTCTGTCGTGGTTTGAAACATGGTGAAACTCAGAGAAAAAGTCCAGCATCTAGTAATTTCACAGATGGCCAGCTACTCCCTGATCTGACACTTCTTTTGACTCTTTCTTTGACTTCAGAGTATGTACATACCCATCTGGGCAAGCAGAAATTAAAGTTACCACTTTAAGCAAAATGTAGACTAAGTTGGAATCATAACAACACGCCTATTAGCTCCAAACAGGTTATATGTACAATTTGTTTAAGTCCTAGGAATTTGTGGGTAATCAAGATGTACAAGTTTTAAATTAGTACATTAGGTCATCCATAATTTGTCACTGAAGATAAAGGTACATTCTGAAAGCAAACAATACTTAAGGAAATTGACTGTTGGCAGTTACACAACATTACATTTTCATGTAGATTTCAGAAGATGAATTTTTTTATCATGGAAATAATGCCAGTGACTTCAAAGATTCAGAGAATAGAAAAGTGTTACTATATTTCACTATTTTCTATAAAAATAGAAATATAGCAGAAACTTTCAATGAAAATCCAAGAGAAAATATTTATTTTCCTTGTACATTATTCCTATTCATGATTTCATATTACTTTTTCTGTCTACTTTTTCTTACATGGTTTAGTTTTCTTTACTTTCTCTTTTTTTTCTTTTCATTTCATAGCCTGCAAGTATCACTCCATGATGTGCACCTGTACTGTAGTTTTAGTACATTCAGAACCAGAAAGTTAGGCTTTTAACCCAATCATTTCCCCCTTAAAGTCATGTGACCCAATTACCCACGATGCTTTTAAAAAACAGAGCTTCCTAGTATCTGCCCCATACTCACTAAATCAGAATCTCTGGAAGTGGTTCCATGAATCCGAATTTTTAACAAGTGTTTTGGTGATTCTAATACTCTAAAGTTTTAGTATTTCTGCCCTAAACTCATCAGTCCAGTTATGGGTACAGTCATATATAGAATACAAAAAGAAATTTTTAAGTAACAAATGCAATAGATGTATATGAACTCAGTTCAAGATGAACGTGCTGAGTATGGCAAAACCCACTACAACATTACCAATTGATCAACACCGAAATCAGATTCATTGCAGCCAAAGATGGAGAAGCTCTATACAGTCAGCAAAAACAAGAAAGGGAGCTGACTGTGGCTCAGATCATGAACTCCTTATTGCCAAATTCAGACTTAAACTGAAGAAAGTACGGATAACCACTAGACCATTCAGGTATGACCTAAATCAAATCCCTTATGACTATACAGTGGAAGAGAGAAATAGATTTAAGGGACTAGATCGTATAGACAGAGTGCCTGATGAACTATGGACGGAGGTTCGTGACATTGTACAGGAGGCAGGGATCAAGATCGTCCCTATGGGAAAGAAATGCAAAAAGGAAAAATGGCTGTCTGAGGAGGCCTTACAAATAGCTGTGAAAAGAAGAGAAGCGAAAAGCAAAAGAGAAAAGGAAAGATATTCCCATTTGAATACAGAGTCCAAAAAATAGCAACTAGGAGAGATAAGAAAGCCTTCCTCAGTGATCAATGCAAAGAAATAGAGGAAAACAACAGAATGCGAAAGACTAGAGATCTTTTCAAGAAAATTAGAGATACCAAGGGAACATTTCATGCAAAGATGGGCTCTATAAAGGACAGAAATGGTATGGACCTAACAGAAGCAGAAGGTATTAAGAAGAGGTGGCAAGAATACACAGAACTGTACAAAAAAGATCTTCACGACCCAGATAACCATGATGGTGTGATCACTCACCTAGAGCCAGACATCCTGGAATGTGAAGTCAGGTGGGCCTTAGGAAGCATCACTATGAACAAAGCTAGTGGAGGTGTTGGAATTCCAGTTGAGCTATCTCAAATCCTGAAAGATGATGCTGTGAAAGTGCTGTACTCAATATGCTAGCAAATTTGGAAAACTCAGCAGTGGCCACAGGATTGGAAAGGGTCAGTTTTTATTCCAATCCCTAAGAAAGGCAATCCCAAAGAATGCTCAAACTACCGCACAATTGCACTCATCTCCCACGCTAGTGAAGTAATGCTCAAAATTCTCCAAGCCAGGCTTCAGCAATACGTGAACCGAGAACTTCCAGACGTTCAAGCTGGTTTTAGAAAAGTAAGAGAAACCAGAGGTCAAATTGCCAATATCCGCTGGATCATCAAAAAAGAAAATGAGTTCCAGAAAAACATCTATTACTGCTTTATTAACTACGCCAAAGCCTTCGACTGTGTGGATCACAATAAACTGGAAAATTCTGAAAGAGATGGGAATACCAGACCACCTGACCTGTCTCTTGAGAAACCTGTATGCAGGTCAGGAAGCAACAGTTAGAACTGGACATGGAACAACAGACTGGTCCCAAATAGGAAAAGGAGTGGGTCAAGGCTGTATATGGTCACCCTGCTTATTTAACTTATATGTACAGTACATTATAAGAAACGCTGGGGTGGAAAAACACAAACAGGCTGGAATCAAAACTGCCAGGAGAAATAGCAATAACCTCAGATATGCAGATGACACCACCCTTATGGCAGAAAGTGAAGAGGAGTTAAAAAGCCTCTTGATGAAAATGAAAGAAGAGAGTGAAAAAGTTGGCTTAAAGCTTAACATTCAGAAAACTAAGATCATGGCACCTGGTCACATCACCTCATGGGAAATAGATGGGGAAACAGTGGAAACAGTGACAAACTTCATTTGTTTGGGCTCCAAAATCACTGCAGATGGTGATTGCAGCCATGAAATTAAAAGACGCTTACTCCTTGGAAGGAAAGTCATGATCAAGCTAGATAGCATATTAAAAAGCAGACTCATTACTTTGCCAACAAAGGTCCATCTGGTCAAGGCTATGGTTTATCCAGTGGTCATGTATGGATATGAGAGTTGGACTGTGAAGAAAGCTGAATGCTGAAAATTTGATGCTTTTGAACTATGGTGTTGTAGAAGACTCTTGAGAGTCCCTTGGACTGCAAGGAGATCTGAACAGTCCATCCTAAAGGAGATCAGTCCTGGGTGTTCATTGGAAGGACTGATGCTGAAGCTGAAACTCCAATACTTTGGCCACCTCATGCGAAGAATTGACTCGTTGGAAAATACCCTGATGCTGGGAGGGATTGGGGGCAGGAGGAGAAGGGGACGACAGAGGATGAGATGGCTGGATGGCATCACCGACTCAATGCGCATGAGTTTGAGTAAATTCCTGGAGTTTTTGATGGACAAGGGAGGCCTGGCGTGCTGCGATTCATGGGGTCGCAAAGAGTCGGACACGACTGAGCGACTGAACTGAACTGAATATAAGTAAATGAAAATAAATAAATAAAAGACTAACAGAAGGAAAAAAAAAAAAAAAGATGTGTGTGCCGAGACATGGAGAAGTAAATACTCTGTTCTGAAAACACATGCAGGTAAAATAAGGGAAACCAATCTACTTTAATGTAAAATTTAATAATGGATAAATTGGTATGATATGATCAACTATAAAAAGTATGAGTTTCCTTGACCTAGTCAAATTTCAGAACTCTTGTTGCAAAGAACAGTACAAATAACTTAAAAATAAGAAAAAATATAATGTAATTGTCATTTTATGCTCAAATTCCTTGCTAAGCACATTTGGCTGGACTGGGGAAGCATTTTGTCCTTCCATAGTTCTATGAAAAATTGAAAGTGTTAGCCGCTCAGTCATTTCTGACTCTTTGTGACCCATGGATTGTAGGCTGCCAGGCTCCTCTTTCCATGGGATTCTCCAGGTCAGACTACTGGAGTGGATACCCATTCCCTTCTTCAGGGGATCTTTCTGACCTAGGGATCGAACCCAGTTCTCCCACATTGCAGGCAGATTCTTTACTATCTGAGACACCAGGGAAGTACCCCACTATTCTATAAATCTCCTTAAATAATGAAATGATGAGGTGCTACCTCACAAAAGAAGAGAAGAGAATGTGAAGTTACAGAAAAGGTACAGAGTCCAAAAAGACCTGTCTTCAGCTCTAGGCTGCTCTGTCTTATGAGAGGTATAAACTTGAGCAAGTTACTTAAAATCGCTATAGCTTAGTATTTTCACATTTTCCATAATAAAGATAATGCTATCTTAACCTTCAAAGTTGTCATAAAAATTTAAAAAGTAATACAGCTTTTATGGTGCCTTCCTAGGTGGCGCAAGGTAAAAGTCTGCCTGCCAATTTTAGGAGATGTGGGTTCAATCCCTGGATCAGGAGGATCCCTTGGAGAAAGAAATGGCAACCCCCTCCAGTATTCTTGCCTGGGAAATCCAATGGACATAAGAGCCTGGGCAGGCAAGAGTTCACCGGATCACAGACAGTCAATACAACCTAGTGACTCAACAACAACAACAACACAACTCTCACAATGACAAACACCTAGTAGGTACCTGAGAAATTATAACTGGAAGAGGAGTAATGAAAAAGGCAGCAGGTAAAATAATTTTATTTAAATTGTGCATATTCTTTACAGAAAAGAAAAAGTTGCAAATATGCAATTAATAGATTGCCTTAAATCTGACTGAGACCTTGGTAGGGAAATGGACTGCTTGGCCTGAAGTGTCTGGGATGGTCCCTATTCACCAGTGAGCTTGCTGTTTAAAGACAATGAGCTTAAGTCATATGTGATCTCCGGTCACTGGGATCTGAAGGGTGGCAGAATATGGAGCTCCAAAACATACCACTTTAAGTTCAGTTCAGTTCAGTCACTCAGCCGTGCCCGACTCTTTGCGACCACATGAACCGCAGCCTGCCAGGCCTCCCTGTCCATCACAAACTCCCAGAATTTACTCAAACTCATGCCCATCGAGTCGGTGATGCCATCCAGCCATCTCATCCTCTGTCGTCCCCTTCTCCTCCTGCCCCCAATCCCTCCCAGCATCAGGGTATTTTCCAACGAGTCAACTCTTCCATGAGGTGGCCAAAGTATTGGAGTTTCAGCTTCAGCATCAGTCCTTCCAATGAACACCCAGGACTGATCTCCTTTAGGATGGACTGTTCAGATCTCCTTGCAGTCCAAGGGACTCTCAAGAGTCCTCTCCAACAACACATTTCAAAAGTGTCAATTTTTCAGTGCTCAGCTTTCTTCACAGTCCAACTCTCATATCCATCCATGACCACTGGAAAAACCATACATAGCCTTGACTAGATGGACCTTTGTTAGTAAGTTAATGTCTATGCTTTTTAATATGCTGTCTAGGTTGGTCATCACTTTCCTTCCAAGGAGTAAGCGTCTTTTAATATCATGGCTGCAGTCACCATCTGCAGTGATTTTGGAGCCCCCAAAAATAGTCTGTCACTGTTTCCACTGTTTCCCCATCTATTTCCCATGAAATGATGGGACCAGATGCCATGATCTTAGTTTTCTGAATGTTGAGCTTCAAGTCAACTTTTTCATTCTCCTCTTTCACTTTCATCAAGAGGCTTTTTAGTTCCTCTTCACTTTCTGCCATACCACTCTAGCATAAGGATAATTTTGACCTAAAGGTACTTGAAAAGCAGTAGGTACAACAAGGGCATTCTGACCTCCCCTTTTCTTCCTGAAAGCAGGAAATAAAATTGATGTGAAGAATCCTTCCTTATGCCAAGAGGAATGAAACAATTTTACCACCAAAGAAAGGGAACGGAGGCAGAGAAAATTCTGTAAGAAAAGACCTTGTTACAGTAACTTTTACCTTGCTTTAGTTGCCCTGTATGTCTGTCTCTTTCTGTTCAACCTAATATATCGTATAAGCCTTAGCTTTATAGCGCTTATATAGCTATAAAGCTTATATATATAATATATATATTATATAAGCATATTTATAATACAATATATATAAATATATTATATATAACATATATATATTTATAATACAATATATATAAATATATATGTAACATATATATATTTATATATATAAAGCTTATATAGCTTAGGTTTATAGCACTTAGCCAATTCTTTGGCTCTTTATTTCTCTATGAGGGCCCCCATGTCATGTAAACGCTATATTAAATAAATCTGTATGTTTTCCTCTTATCTGCCTTTTGTCACAAAGCCCCAGACAAGATGGCTACAGGAAAGACTTTTCTTCCCCTACATATCAAACACATCTTGGTCTCTTTAAGAAAATTAAGTGGCTTTCAGGGATTTTTTATTTTAAGAACAGTTATTTTTGCTTAATCCTCAGTCTGGTAGTGATTAATAAAGAAGCTGAACTATAGTTCTGATAAACCTTATCTTAACCTCTAGTCTGCATCTAACTGGCCCATCCTTTTCACTGGAGACAAACAGACCAATTGTAACCCCAACAACCCACAGCACAATATTAACACCAATGTGAAAAACTTTTAGGATCAATGAGGAAGTAATAACCAGTTTAATTTTTTTTTTCTAAATTATATTTACTGTGTGGGTCTTTGTGGATCTGAAATCGATATAATACCATGGGCAGCTATCAAAAATAATGTATCTGGAATCTTTGAAATATTTTCCATATTTTTTGCCCTTAGCCTACAGTAATTAATATATATAATAGATTATGTAAGTTGCACACACACCTACAAATTAATTATTAGTATTATTTCATTATTACTATCTCTGTGTACATAGCTGAAATAATATTATTAAAGTGAAAATGATCCACAATTATCCTCTAAAATGCAATCCTCTTCTTAAGAGGAAATAGGTGTGTGGGCTATTTTTCCTACCATTTCTTATTCATACATACACATGTAAAAGTATAGAAATTAAGTATTTTTTATATAAATGAACTCATGCTCTTTTTCTACTTACTCTTTACATACATTCAAAACTATGTGATGGGATATTTTCATGTCGGTTTATAAATCTCTTCAAGTACACTATATGTGATGCAAAGAGTGACTGAGACTATGAGAATAAGAACAGCCTGTATCACTGACTGCCTGTGGGAAGAGATGAATTAGCGGAGGGACAAGAGGTCAACCATTTTGACTAAGGAATTACTGACTTTTAACCCATCATGAAAACAGCTAAATCAGCCTTTATTTCTTCTTTTTTTCTGTGAAAACCTTGTTTCTGCTCTGTGGACTTTAACCTGGACCCTACCACTGAGCAACCAATGACTCATTTCACTTAACCTCTTTTGACATCTCTGGCTCCCCAACTAGTGATCAACAGGTTCTCTACCTTTCCAAGAGAGAAAGGCAAAGCCCTTATGATCCAAACTACCTTAGATTAAAACTCATAGCAAAATAAGAAGGAAAACAATTGTTTGAAAGGAAGTATTAAGGAGTGAATGCTATCACAAGGACAGGAAAGCCCAGGATGGAATCCTGCAAGAGATTATAAAATACTTTCCCCAAAGAGGCCACACTTCACTTCATCAACCACTGAATATTACCCTTCTGGGAATCATTACTATTGATTACTATGCCATTTATATGTATCACGCTGTATGTTAACTATCTGTTTATAAATTTGTCTCCCTAGAGTCTGGGGATTTTGAGAGCAGGGACTACTTAAAGCTTATCAATGAGGACCACACACTTGAACATAAAGTATATTTTCATGAAGTACTTGTTGAAATGAAATGCCATCTTAAACATTTTGGGGCCTGACCAAAGAAGTCATGTGCAATCCAAACTCTTGACCTTGGTCCTCAAAAGTGTACACAGTCAGGCCACAGTGGCCTTTCCGCCCTCCCATTTGATAATTCTAGCTCTGTGATCCCTCCTCTCCAGCCACTGGATGTTTTTACAGTTCTTAAATTAGCAAACTGCGTTTTCAACTCAGGAACTTTAGACAAGAGTCCCCTATCCTTTATGAGATCAATCCCTCAAGTTTCAGTTCAAATTATTTCTTCTCAGCACTGTCTACCCTGACAAGGCCTCCCTGCTGTTCAGTATCTTAGCATGCTGTTAATTTCTTCCCAATTCTTATCCTAACCTTCACTTTGAAAACATTTTCTTCTTATTCAGTGTCTTCTTTGGAAGAATGTATTCTCCATGAGAAAATAGATATTAGTGACAGGATCATATGAGGCACATCCGATTTTAAGGACTTAACTCAGCGTAAGCGTAAAATACCAACTCTCCAGATGCACAGTATATATCTTCTCTTTCTTTTGTTGTTCAGTTCAGTCGTGTCCAACTCTTTGCAACCCCATGAACTGCAGCACACCAGGCTTCTCTGTACGTCACCTACTCCTAGAGCTTGCTCAAACTCATGTCCATTGAGTCAGCGATATCATCCAACCATCTTATCCTCTGTCATCCCCTTCTCCTCCTGCCTACAATCTTTCCCAGCATCAAGGTTTTTTTAGTGGGTTAGTCCCTCGCATCAGGTGGTCAAAGTATTGGAATTTCAGCTTCAGCATCGGTCCTTCCAATGATTTCCTTTAGGATGGACTGGGTGGATCTCCTTGCAGTCCAAGGGACACTCAAGAGTCTTCTGCAACACCACAGTTCATAAGCATCAATTCTTCAGCATTCAGCATTGTTTATGGTCCTACTCTCACAACCATACATGAATACTGGAAAAACCATAGCTTTGACTAGATAAACCTATGTCGGAAAAGTAATGTCTCTGCTTTTTAATCTGCTGTCTAGGTTGGTCATAACTTTTCTTCCAAGGAGCAAACGTCTTTTAATTTCATGGCTGCAGTCACCATCTGCAGTGATTTTGGAGACCCCAAAAATAGTCTGTCACTGTTTCCATTGTTTCCCCATCTATTTGCCATGAAGTGATGGGACTGGATGCCATGATCTTTTTTTTTTTTTTTTCAATTTTGAGTATTATGCCAACTTATCACTCTCCTCTTTCACTTTCATCAAGAGGCTCTTTATTTCTTCTTCACTTTCTGCCATAAGGTGGTATCATCTGTGTATCAGAGGTTATTGATATCTCTCCTGCAATCTTGATTCCAGCTTGTGCTTCATCCAGCCAGACATTTCACATGATGTATTCTGCATATCAGTTAAATAAGCATGATGACAACATACAATCTTGACGTACTCCTTTCCAAATTTGCAACCAGTCTGTTGTTCCATGTCTGGTTCTAATTGTTGCTTCTTGACCTGCATACAGATTTTTCAGGAGGCAGGTCAGGTGGGCTGGTATTCCATCTCTTGAATAATTTTCCACAGTTTGTGTGATCTAAATAGTCAAAGGCTTCAGCATAGACAATAAAGAGAGTAGATGATTTTCTGGAACTCTCTTTCTTTTTTGATGATCCAACGGATGTTGGCAATTTGATCTCTGGTTCCTCTGCCTTTTCTAAATCCAGCTTGAACATCTGGAGGTTTATGGTGGTTGTTTTTGTTTGTTCGCTAAGTCATGTCTGACTCTTTTGGGGCCCCAGGACTGAAGCCCGCCAGGCCCCTCTGCCCATGGAATTCTCCAGGCAAGAATACTGGAGTGGTTAGCCATTTCCTTCTCCAGGGGATCTTCCCAACCCAGGGATTGAACTCATGTCTCCTGCACTGGCAGACAGATTCTCTACCACTGAGCAACCAGAGAAGCCCATATATTCTTTTTACTGCATTTGTTTTTCTCTCTCAGATGGACTCCTGAATACAAGACGTGAAGATGTTTGCAGATAGCAGCCAAGAGGGAATTCTTCTCCACTGGCTTGGAAAAGGCTTAGATAGGCTGAAAATAAAGGGTTTTTATCTTATTGCTAATATGCCATGAATATATATCATTCAGAGGGCTTCCATGGTAGCTCACTGGTAAAGAACCCTCCTACAATGCAGGAGATCCCAGTTCAATTTCCAGTCAAGAAGATCCACTGGAAAAGGAATAGGCTATCCACTCCAGTGTTCTTGGGCTTCTCTGGTGGCTCAGCTGGTAAAGAATCCACCTGCAATGTGGGAGAGCTGTGTTCAATCCCTGGGTTAAGAAGGTTCCCTGGAGAAGGGAAGGGCTAGCCACTCCAGTGTTCTGGCCTGGAGAATTCCATGGACTGTATAGTCCATGGGGTCGCAAAGAGTTGGACACGACTGAGCAAATTTCACTTTCACTTTCATACATCACTGAAGCTTCAATACTTTGGCCACCTGATATAAACAGTCAACTGGAAAATACCCTGATACTAGGAAAGATTGGAGGCAGAAGGAAAAAAAAGTGACAGAGTATGAGATGGTTGGATGGCATCACCAATGCAATGGACAGGAACTTGAGCAAAATCCAGGAGATGGTGAGGGATAAGGAAGCCTGCCATGCTGCAGTCCATGGGGTCTTAAAGAGTCAGAAACAACTTGGCTTCTGAACAACAACAACAATACATCATTTCTAAATATTTAACATAACTAGGATGTCGTAAGATTAATATTTATGGGTTATCAAAATTTGAAAAAGTGTTCCATGGCATTGATTTCATTTATTCACTAGTTTATTCATTCAATCAAAATATTTGTTGAGCACCTGCTCAGATGGTAGAGAATCTACCTGCAATGCAGGGAACCTGGCTTTGATCCCTGGGTTGGGAAGAACCCTTGGAGAAGGGAATAGCTACCCACTACAGTATTCTTGCCTGGAGAATCCCGTTAACAGAAGAGCTACAGGCCATGGGGTTGCAAAGAGTTGGACACAACTGAGTGACTAACACTTTCACTTCTGCCATGCATCAGGCACTGTGCTAAGTAACAGGGATACAGTTGTGAACAGGACTAATTTTCGGTCCCAATGAAGCTTGCATTCCAGTGGGGAGCTGGAAGATAAGCAAATAGGGAGATTTGACAAGGGCCACTTTCTCTGTCTTCAGAGCTAGCTTACAATGTTGCATCTCCCTGACTCACCTTCCATAGTCACATCTCCCTCTAAGTACAGTAGGGAAAGTTTCTCAGCTAAGGGATTCATGTGATTAGATTAGTTCCATCTAGATCACACAAGATAATCTCCCCATCTCAAAGTCTTAATTTAATAACATATTAAAATCTCTTCTGTCCTGTAAGGTAACATAGTTACAGGTTTTGGGGATTAAGATATAGTTATCTTTGGCAGTCCATTATTTTGCCTATCAAGTTAAAGGAAGGTAAATAAATTGCTCTTCATCTTCCTTTGCATTTGGAAGTCTAGCTGTTTGATTTACTCTCACTCCATTTCTAAAAGCAGAAATACAGAGGTCAGCAGGGTTCATAACAATTTCCCCTTTCTCCAACCATTTTTTGACCACCCTCCACTTCTCTTCACTGGAAACAACAGACTCCATAATGAAACCTGCTTTTAAAAGAACATAGTAATTCAACCAGTCTCTTTTTTGTTCATGTGTGATATTTAATAACCAGATGATTTTTAGCACTGTGTCATACAGATCCAGTTAAGATGAACGTAGGACTGAATATTCAACACAAGGTAGATAAAATGAAGTCATCTACTGCTCAGTAATGAAGCTTTCCACGTAAGTTCAGCAAACACCAGAAGCAGTTGATCACTGCATATATTGCTCTCATTAAAACTTGCAAACGTGAAGGGTGTGAAATTTCAACTTCGGTGCTTAGAGGGAATAAGATTTCAGAATGGGATTGATGACCTTCCTCTAGAGAAATCACATGGAAGCATTCCTGTCCAGTAGAAGCATCACATCATGATACCATAAAATATTTTAGGAGATAGCCAACGGTTTCATGTATGAGAACACTGTAACTGTTTCAGCAGTTGGAGGTTTTGCTTTATTCATTTTACTTTTCCTTTTCCCTCTCTTTCCCCCTTACTGTTTTATTCTTTATAACAATGAATTACGTTAGGTATTTTTTCTTTTTAATTAAGCCAATATTTTCCAAATGTTGCCCTTTCTTTTCTTATTCAATTTATATAGTTGACTTAGTCAATGTTATATTTTCCAGTGAAAAATCCAGTCATTTAAATTTATTTCCTACTTGCTCCTGAATTTGCTTAATCAAGCACATGCAGGAAATAAGAAACATATTTTTCTGTTTCCCTGAGGCACACAAGTTTGCTTAACTATTATTGCTTGGATTTCTCATATGACTTATTGAACAATTTGTATCAACAGAAATTAATACAAGATTAAGGTAAGATGAATACATACACATATATTAAAATAAAATGTAAAATATGTATGTGTATATACCCTTGAACTACCATAATGATTAAGTATATTCTGATAAAATACATACTAAGCCAATTTATTAGGCAAAAAAATAAAAATATAAAAGGGCCAAATTGTTGAATTCTGCAAGGAGAAAATGACATGCTCTCCATCCCATCAAATTTTGCTAATTTAGTAAAATAAACATTAACATCCTTCTCAAATGATCTACTGTAAACTTATAAGAACACAAGACTAATTAGCAATTCCCAAAGGATTTGGGTTTGCGGTGTCTGATTCTTTATAAAGAAGTTCCAAATTTTGCAGATAAAAGTATGATTTTTCAAAGTTACATATTTAATGAAATACTCAAGTGAGATAGTATTATGTTAACTCACACACACATTCGTACTACAAGGTACAACAGCTAAGATTACACAAGAGGCGTTCAGATGGATTTCTCACATTCCCTTACAAAGCAGGCAGGGCCCTGGGCGACCTGTCTGCTGCTCCCTATTAGCTTACCACCGCTGCTTTCCAGCAAGGTGCCAGGGAAGGATCTAAATACATTTGATTAGTTTCAGGCCTTCATTTTTAGCGAGTCATCACCCTCTTAACAGCAGATGATGCCCCCTAGTTCGAATCAATGTGAGTGGCCCTGGTTACAATGGGCTGGATTAATGATGAAAAATGTGTCGTCAGCCTAGAGGTCCTTGGACATTTATCACCCAATGGGTCTGCCAATTGGTGGGCTGCCCCTGGCTCATCAGCAGAATACTTTCCCAGCCTTAAAGAGATAGTGTTCTTTTCAGATTAATTTAATGAGCCCTGGAAGGTGGAAAAAGGGGCATGGAAGACAGTTAACTTGACAGATTTAGGTTCTATAACATTTCAGTACTTCTATAACAACTGTGCTTCCCTTTGAAATTTGCAAGGCATGCATATGCAGTTATTAAAAGCTACATCTGGAAATATATAATTGTTAATGTTTCATTCTAATTTTTTCTTATAAAATAAACCTAGAAAATGTTATTAATATAGATATGACAGATTTGAAATGTTTGGTGTTAACTATAATATTTCCAGGAAACTGAAATGCTTGATTAATTTTAAAAATGAAGTGAATATGACCTTTAAAATGGTTTTATCTTATCTATTCCTTCTTCCTTGAGTTCATTTATTTTTTTACTCTCAGCCTAGAACTTTTTTTTTTACCTTGATCCTCACTGTATTTACTTTCATTTAAAGACAGAAAAAAACTGTAAGGAAGCCACTTAAGTTTCCCTCAAAAAAAGTTTACATTCATTCTGTATCTATAAATGCTTACTCAGTATTTCATTGATTAAGTTCCTGTCCTTCTCTAGTTCACCAAGGTAATGGACATGTGGAAATTGATACAAGAAATTAATCTAGGTTTTGTAAACAAATCAAATATATTTGGCAAAATTAGCAAGGTGCCAAAATTAGCAAAGATGCCAAGTATAATCTGTATTGTCTCATGTTTATTTGAACTTAATAAAATTGAAAAAAATTTAAAAAATAATCATCACTGAAAGGAAATACATTTATATCATTAATCAAGATTTAGGGAGGGGAAGATGATGACAGATTTTAATGTCATTGTTAACACGGAAACTCCTAATAGCACTGCCCCTTCATTCTGAAATTCTTTCTTCCAAAAGGTGCCCAATGTTCAATTTCTGATAAATTATGATGATTGTTATGAAATATGACTTCCTGATATAAATCAAACATTACAAATCAAGCTTTACACTGTAATTACTTCTTCATCCATTGCCATGTTTCTAATAACCCAATAATGCATTCTGACTTTTTCAATTTTGGTCTCAAAGACAAAAATTTGTCATTTAATGGAAAGTTCTAAGTAACACAGCAAGTCAACATACTGAAAATTAATAACAGCAGGTAACCTAATGTTGATTTCAGAAAACTGGGGAATATTTTTTTCAGATTAGTAAAAGAGATTTGTAAACGTAATTTACCCTATAAACATTCAGTCTTGGCAATTAACAAATTCTCAGGAAATGCATACTGAGTTGAATGAATTAGCCCAATTTTCTGCAGTTAGCAAAAGAAACTTTAACATAAACCTACTGCATTCAATAAAACATGTTAATATATGAAGGGTCTGGAGTTTGGAATGACCAGAAAATATGTAAGAACTTAAGCAACATCCTGAAAAAGGAGCCATTACAGATAATAACCACATTAAGTTTGCCACAAGGGAACTTACATGAAGAATATGTAGTCCAAGGACATAGGACAGTAAGATGTTAGCAACGAATAAGGCCAGTGTCATGAAGAGAACCTAAATGGAAAGTTCCCCAGAGAATCTGGAGGGAGGTTGTAAATTGATCTATTGAATTAAGCTGCCACTGACCTTACTATCAACTAGAACTAGCTTTAACATTTCAAAAATTTTGGGGGGCTAGATATGAAATAATAAAAATATTTAAATTTCATGCCCATTGCTGTTTGGTATTAGCCAAGTGAGTCTTTGCTTTATTTGTTTTTGCCTTTGACAGCTGTTTGGGAACAACAAAACAAAATAAAAAACTAATCTGCATCTGAAAATGTAGGTTCCCAATTTCTACATTAGAAAACAGACATATATACATGGGTCAAACAAATAACTTCTAGCTATAACTCAATAACCAGAACATTAAATAAAGAGAGTACTTCACTTTGATTCTTGAAAATTTCCACTTGTAGGCATTTTCACAAATTTTAGAAGATATATCAGATTTTGTGTCATTTAAAACAAGAACTTTTTCAAAGAAGCAGTCCCTACCAGGGTAACGATATAATTTTGTTCACCCTTGCTGATTAGGTCATGACCTGTCCTCACCTTCTATTACTCGAAAGTCATGGCCCTGTATGCAAATAAGGAAATTTCTCCATAAAATTATTTTGCTGACTTAAATATATGAAGATTCCAGAGGTCCACACATCTATCAAAAATTCTTTCCCTGTCATCTCAGTAAACCCTCATGCCAAGAAGAATCCTTTTCATGAAAATTTCTCATAGAATAAACATAGGACTGTTCCCTGGAAACTGACATCTCTGAATCCAAGGTAATCATAACATCACAAATTTTGTTCTGAGAGCCATTTTCACTCCTATTGCATTAATTACTCTATCAGACTGAAAATCAAACTAGGGGCTTCCCTGGTGGTCCAGTGGTCAATCATCCGCCTGATAGTGCAGGAGACATGGGTTCAATTCCTGATCTGGGAAGATCCCACAGACTGGGGAGCAACTAAGCCCGTGAGCTGCAACTATTGAGCCTGGGCTCTAAGCTCAGGAGCTGCAAGTACTGAACCCAAATGCCGCAGATACCAAAGTCCACCACGCTAGCGCCCATGCTCTGCAACAAGAGAAGCTGCGACAATGAGTCCGTGCACCCCAACTAGAGAGTAGCCCCCACACGCCTCAAAGCAGCAAATGAAGACCTAGCACAGTCAAAATAAATACAAATAAATACGCTTTTTAAAAAAGAAAATCAAACTATACCTAAACAACGTGAGCCTTTTAATGTCAGCATGTCACTTTCAGACCAAACAAGTCTATAAATATATTGTGGAATTATATTCTAATATTTGTAAAGCAGAGTTAAGTGTCAAAATGGAATTGTGCTCTGTTGTCAAAAAGAGAAAGAACTCTCGAATTTAATGAGAAACAGTTTAGAGCACCTTAATTGTTATAGCAAAAAATACTCATTAACTAAGATAAAATAACCTCACTGAGGATGTATTGGCATTTAAATTTTACTTCTGAACTATCTTGTTAAAAAAATAAGAAATAAAACGATGAGCCCAAACGATACATTTTTTATATGCATCAAAAACTGCATATCCAACTTTTCGAAATAATATTACTTATTTTTTCCAGTTCATAGTTTACCGCTCTGTTTAGATATTACTACTCATTCACACAATTTCTTCCCCAAACAGAATCACATTCATTTTATGACCATGCTGTGTAGTATCTACAATCATCTAACATTTAAAGGAAAAGCGCTATTTATAATGTTTATCATGCTTGCCAGTATATTTTACAAGTCTTTGACATGTCAATGTGAAAAATTTATAGATATACAATAAAGTTCCATTGTAAGGATTTTCAAATAAACTAAGATGCATTTTGTGTTTGTCTAAAAGGCTCAGTAATGAAGCCCTGGGGACTTGTTTATGCATAGTATTTTCCCAGCAGGAGAACCAATATTGGTCAGTTCTTTAGTCCTCAGAGGCTTTTCTCACTAAATGGAACAACATTAGCTTTGTTCTTTAAGTCTAATTAACAACCAAATCATAAATTGTAGGCTTTGTCCAATTGAATTAAGCTTTCAGCATTATGTGTGTTTAAAAAAAAATCTTACTGCCTTGAATTTTATTAGGTAAAAAGAAAAAGCTAGGGCAAAATGGTAAATAGCAAAAGCAAGATAGTGTACAAGTTTAATGCATTAGCCTCTTATCCCCAGAGATCATGGTTCCTATCTGTCTTAGGTCACATTTTAAAAGAGTTGAATGATCTAGAGAAATCCCTCATGAGTATTTAGCCATATCACTGAGTCCCTGAACAATTAAGACTCTCTGCTCAATTTATGGCTCTCTATTGGACAAGCTGGTAGCACAACAGGTCAAAAATTAAGGTGCTCACACTAATTTTTTTCTCAGTATACTTACATTGCCTATTAGGGTTATCTCAGGACTAAGTGAAATAATATACTCAAAGTACAATATTTGTAACTCAGTAAGTCATAATAATATATGGTCCCTCATATTATAGTACTTTCTATTGACTTTTTTTTACTTTCTATTACTGTAACTGACCATAAGAACTTAGACAAATATCCCCAAAATATCCCAAATGTATAATGTATTTATTTAGCCTATAAGAAAATCCTGTATATGAAAGGTAAAGTTGATCATTTATTTTTATCTTCCTAAATAAATGTTAGGAAGTGTCTTTCTTTTCTTTATTTCTTTTTTTTTTTTTTTTTGCTTATAATGTTTGATATATCAGGGCCTTCCTGGTAGCTCAGTAGTAAAGAACCAGTCTACCAATGCAGGAGACATAAGAGAAGGGGGTTCAATCTCTGGGTCAGGAAGATCCCCTGGAGAAGGGCAAGGCACCCCACTCCAGGATTCTTGCCTAGAGAATCCTATGGACAGAGGAGCCTGGCTCCATGGGGTCACAGGGTTGGACATGACTGAACTGACTGAGCATACACACACATTTGATATATCCCTGGGAGTATCTCTACAAAACATAATTCCAAAACGCCAACACTTGTTGAGTTTCACATGGATGTTTCTTGCCTGCAGGGCCACTCACCTTAGCATTTTTGTACATAAATGATAGAAAGCATTTTATACATAAGTTTTATATATAAATTATATAAAGAATAGAGACAGTACCATTTCAAAAGTTCCTTTAAGTTACATCAGTATAATAATTTTATGCAGAGACTTCACATTCCTTATAGTCTAAGAGCCTAACCACTGGATAAGACTAATAGAACTCTTCTTCTGAAAACCAAGACTAGAACAGCAGAGACAAATTCCTTTAAGCCATGTTCCTTTTAAAAAGGCTTTAGCCAAGATAAAAGTACAAAATATGCTCAGCCAAAATATAATGCCTCCTTGCTAGGTGCTGCCTGCCAAGATCCAGTGTGTTTCACCAATTATAAGGCTCCACTTCTGTGTTTCCTCTAAGAAGTTATACAGCTCTTGTTTGAAAAGAAAATAGAATTCATTTTATCTGATAAATTGGGAGGAATGCAAAGGGAGGCATTCAGGTCAGGATTTGTTTACAGAGCTCTCAGAGACGATATCTTTTATTTTGAGAAACATCTGGCAGAATAGTTAGCAGCAGAGGTCAGAATTCATGTTTGCTATTTTACACATAGATAACGCCAGCCTCAACAAGTTGCAAATGACTAAAGAAAAAGAGAACTTTGTAGCACAGCTAGAATTTTCCTGTAAGTTTAAGCTAATTGCCCAGCTTTTATTCTAGTCTTTCATGAACAGTTGGAATAAATTTGGTATTTAATGGAGATACGATCTTCTTTGCAAAAATTTCATGCATTCTTCAAGGAAAGAATCAAATTTCCCACAGAATTATATTTCATGACACAGAGAACAGATATATGGTTTCAAACTCAATGTTAAATCAGCCTAAATCATTCCCTCTTTTTTTTCATGAAGATATAAAGAATACAATTGAGTGTAACTTAAGTTGATTTTAGTATCACAAAACTCAACTAATTTGTTTTAAACGAATGCCCTCATATTCTACTTAAGACACAGCTATAGATATTGCTGTCCCATTCCAATAATTTTTTACTCTGGAATTTATTTTTATATTAAATTAGTATATATTATATATGTTCAGATACCTTCTTATACATCTTACAAAATTTTACCATAAAATAAACATCATATTTTAAAGACTACTTATTTGAGGAATATATTATTGAGAATAAACTCAGCTTTCAAGAAAAGAAGATTGAACAGGCACTGTTTTGACATGTTCAAGGTTTGCTATTTCTTTATGTCATAGTGATTGAGTGCTTGTAAGTGATACATTTTCCCTTACACACAATAAAAGAGGGCACGGATATCTTCTTTAAAAACCAGTTATCATGACATATGAGGTAAATATCATTTATCATCTTTCCATGGTCACTTCTAAAAGGGTTTGTTACAAATCTTAGCATCAGTGTTTTTCTCTCAGCAAACCAGTAACTTCTTCAGTTTCCATATAATCTTCACGATGTTCCACATTTTAACCCTAATGTATCTATTACAAGAGTTCACAACATCAAACCAAAGCACATTATCACAATAAGCATTTAAAAATTTGTCACACTAGAAATTTCAATTTCTTAAGTTAAATTTCACATATCCAAGAAATTTCATTGGGAAATAGAAAAAAAAGAGATATCACAAGAAGATTCTAAATCAGTTAGAAAAATACTAGACAAATTGTAGAAATTTTCAGATACAATACTTTTACTTTTAAATATACATATATTTTTTATATAGGGAAAACTTATGTACTTTGAACCAGAAAGTTAAGTCCTCTCCACCATATACACATATATACAAAGACTACACTAGTAATCTGGCTTCAAATTTTAAATATTTGTTCTTAAACTAGAAATGCTCTTTTTCACCATGCATTACATAAAAATATATCAAGAGAATTCTTTTCTTCTAGACTGCATTTTGGCACTGTAAAGACCAGAGATATAGAGTTGCTGGCTGTCCAGTTGTTAGGGCTCTAAACTTCCACTGCTGGGGGCCTGGAGTCAATCCCTGGTTGAGGAACAAAGATGCCGCAAGCTGCATGGTGTGGCCAAAAGAAAGGAATGTAGATCTCAACTGTATTACCCAAATATCCCTTTGATAGACTTCTGTAACTTCAGAACTATTTTTTTTAATTTTTAATGAATATAAAATGTATCTAGAGGGATGCAAGAAGATAAAGATACAAAATAGAAATGTTCTCTTAGGCATCATTTCAGTTCAATCGCTCAGTTGTGTCCAACTCTGCAAACCCATGGACTTCAGTAAGCCAGGCTTCCTTGTCTATCACCAACTCCTGGAACTTACTCAAACTCATGTCCATTGAGTTGGTGATGCCATCCAGCCATCTCATCCTCTGTCGTCCCCTTCTCCTCCTGCCTTCAGTCATTCCCAGCATCAGGGTCTTTTCCAATGAGTCAGTTTTTCACACCAGATGGCCAAACTGTTTAGAGTTTCCATTTCAGCATCAGTCCTTCCAACGAATATTCCAGGCTGATTTCCTTTAGCATGGACAGGCTGGGTCTCCTGTTGTCCAAGGGAGTCTCAAGAGTCTTCTCCAACACCACAGTTCAAAAGCATCAATTCTTTGGTGTTCAGCTTTCTTTATAGTCCAACTCACACATCCATACATGACTACTGTAAAAAACCAAACTTTGACTAGACAGATCTTTGTTGGCAAAGGAATGTCTCTGCTTTTTAACATGCTGTCTAGGTTGGTCATAACTTTTCTTCCAAGGAGCAAGCATCTTTTAATTTCACGGCTGCAGTCACTATCTGCAGTGATTCTAGAGCCCTCCCCCCAAAAAAAGTCTGTAACTGTTTCCATTGTTTCCCCATCTATTTGCCATGAAGTGATGGGACCAGATGCCATGATCTTAATTTTCTGAATGCTAAGTTTTAATCCAACTTTTTCACTCTCTCTTTCACTTTCATCAAGAGGCTCTTTAGTTCTTCTTCGCTTTCTGCCATAAGGGTGGTATCATCTGCATATCTGAAGTTATTGATATTTTTTCCGGTAATCTTGATTCCAGCTTGTGCCTCATCCAGTCCAGCATTTCTCATGATGTACTCTGCATATAAGTTAAATAAGCAGGGTAAGGCGGTAAATACACAGCCTTAACATACTCCTTTCCCGATTTGGAATCAGTCTGTTGTTCCATGCCCCGTTCTAACTGTTGCTTCTTGACCTGCATACAGATTTCTCAGGAGGCAGTTGAGGTGGTCTGGTATTCCCATCTCTTGAAGAATTTTCCAGTTTGTTGTGATCCACACGGTCAAAGGCTTTGGCATAGTCAATAAAACTGAAGTAGATGTTTTCTCTGGAACTCTCGCTTTTTTGAAGATCCAATGGATGTTGGCAATTTTATCTCTGGTTACTCTGCCTTGTCTAAATCCAGCTTGAACATCTGGAAGTTCATTGCAATATAAAATGCTATTGCCAGTTTTATCCTAACAAGAGTACATTATGTTTTAGCGCTACACATTATACTTTCAATGGTAGTTTTTCTGCCTTCAACTAATCAAGGACACATAGATATCTGTGAAAATGTTATGCAAAAGCATCAGAGACAAATTGGTAGCAATGCAATACATGCCCAGGATCCTATTTCTTCACTTTTGTTTCTAGGGCACTGATGAGGAGGCCACTGTCAGAATTTTTTTCCATAGTCTTGCCGGGTATATTTTCATGTAAAACATGAAAGTAGTGAAAACGTTAGTCATTCAATCATGTCTGACTCGTTGTGACCACATGAACTATAGCCACCCAAGCTCCTCTTCATGGAATTCTCCAGGTAAGAATATTCGAGTGGGTAGCCATTCCTTTCTCAAGGAGATCTTCCCAACCTAGGGATCAAACTCAGGTCTCCTGCATTGCAGACAGATTTTTTACCATCTGAGCCATGAGGGAAGCCCATATAAAAATATCTAGACTTTAATAACCCTCTAAGATAAAGGTAGCTCTGCTTTGACAAATATTAGTGCTGCCCTTCAAATGATTTAATCCTTTATTGGAAAAAACTTTCATATGCCCTAGTTTTCCCAGATGTTTTAAAGTCCATTCAATTGACTTTTACGCTGCAGAGTACATCATATATAAGCAAAGAAACCTATAAACCTCTTTTATTTCAGTCTTCCTCTGTCCCTTTTTTTTTTTTCTTGGTAGCACTGATAATTCAAAGGAACAATCCACATTAATTCTTCAAAGATATGTAGGCAATGCACAATAGGCTTGAAAAGCACAACAGGCTTCTCATGGTTATAAAATTTACGCTGTTTCTCATTTACCCCACATGAAAATATTACTTTGTTGTTTTAGTCGCTAAGTATGGACTGTACCCCGCCAGGAGTCTTTGTCCATGGGATTTCCCAGGAAAGAACATTGGAATGGGTTGGCAAATACTCTTCCACAGAGTGAAAATATCACTCCAATATTTTATCATATTTGAGGTTGGAAGTCATTTTGTTCATACCATATATGTGATACAGTCAGTAATCTTATAGTTGGATCTGAGCAATTACATTTAACATTTTTTATAGTTTATTGAATCTATCCCATACTCAGTTCTAAAATGAAGAAGTCAAGTCATTCTCTGGTACCTATTTCAATGATTCATGATGAAAGAAAATACACACCTACCAATAACAAATGTATAAATTAATTTTAAACATAGCACATTATATTTTTTCCATTCTTGAAACAGGTGAGATTTGGAACTTAAAAGACTTTCAGAATAGCTTTTTCATATAATTCACTATGAAGAAAAACTCTAAATGCAGAAATAAATAATATTGGAGAAATTGTCTAGGATTTTTAAAAAGAGAAAAAGTACTGATATGTTGAATTGTTCAGGAAACAGTGAACGAGAAGATCTACAGATTCTTCAGTGGGAGTACAGTACTAACAAGCCATTACATGCATCGGTCTTTCAAAACAAGACCAAAAACAGCAGGAAAGCCAAATATCTTCATCATAAATAAAAAAGTAAAAAATATTTTTACCAAATATTGTAAAATTCATCTGATTAATTTCAAGCATATTTATTGTAAACTGGCATTCAGTTACTTTTGGTGCAATTTGGGTGCTGAACAAATGAGCCCTTTGGGCACCAACCAGAACTTTCATGTTCTAGGAATGTTCACTAAATTTATTGTGATGATCACTTCATCATGTAAATGAACCAAATCAGTACACTATATATCTTATATGGTACTGTCAATTATATCTCAATAAAACCAGAATAAAAACAATATAATAAACGAAGTAGTTTGCACTTCCCTAAATGGCCAATGTGTCAAGCTAATCCAAATAGATAAGTTATAAAAAAAAAGACAAGTTTTCCAGCATTATGTTGTTTCTCTATAATTTCCATGTTGGTAATCTGACTTTACCACTCTAAGCAGATATCTTTCTACTTTGCTGTTTATTGTTCAGTCACTCACTGGTGTCTGACTCTTTGTAACCCCGTGTACTGCAGCACACCAGGCCTCCCTGTCCTCCTATCTCCCAGAGCTTGCTCAGACTAATGTCCATTGAGTCGGTGATGTTATATCTACAGCTAAATCTAAAATACCTATTAGATAGTATTTTCAGTGTTAGATCTTCAATTGAACATATTCTATTGCACATAAACATACCCTTGACCTCACTCTTTTGGGTGGGACCAATCTTTATGGCAGGCTTGAATGCAAACAAACACTTGTCAAGTTTTGCAAGTTCTGTTTTTAAATATTTCCTTCATCTATTATGCTCTATTTCTATGGCTACTTTGCTATTTCTGGATGTGATTATAATTAATTCAATAACAAGTTCTGTAAGCTACTAAGTGTTAGGTATTACCCTACAGTCTGAATGTAATAAATGAGCACCGTATTATCTCAATATTATCTACTCAATTGCAGAGCCTAAAATATCATCCAAAACTTTCCCCCAATTCATTGTATAAATAAAATAGGCAGAATATTTTCATGTGAGACTCACATCATAAACAGAAGATATATTTCTACTTTCTATAGAAGATATATTTCTATTTCTTCAACTGACATTGAAGGATTAACTAATGTGAAGCAAATGTATTTCAACAGCTTCTTTCATTCTCAACAAATATAATTTACATCTATTTAAGAAAATACATGTGCTTTCTTACCTGTGTTTTTTATTTTGCATAATCCCACCAGCTTGAAATACCTTCTTCTTTGATGTACAAACCCAAATCCCACCGTCTTTTTTATATATGCTACAACTGCCAACTTCCCATCAATCACTGTTTGGTTCCCACAGACAGAAGTGATCCTTGAACTATTAATATTTTATCTGTATCACTTCTCAATTGCCTATTTTCTACTCTATTATAGTTCCTTATCTTCATATAGTATCTCCTTTATTAGAATATAAGGTCATTAATAGAAAAATCTACATCTAATTCATCTCCCTATCTCTCACGGTGCCTTACATATAGAGGATGCTTCATAATTGTTTATCCATCAAATGGCTGCATTTGAATTTCTATTCAAAAGATAAAATACTTTATGAATCTCAGAATTCAAAATTGAAGCTGATGCAAGATTTATAAGGATAAAACACATATGTTTTATAATTAGTCAAGATCAGCTCTGGAGATTCAGGTTATGTTGTCCAGCAATAAGGACGTCTCCTGAGCTTTCATTCATTATACCAATCTTATAAACATGCCCCTAATCATACAGTAAACATGTCTATAAATATTTTTATCCTGAAGGCTTGCTTGGTGTTTAATGGGATGTAATGATGTCCAGGGCCATAAGGGAATAGACAGTGAACCTCAGATGCAACTTAATGTGAAAGATATGATGATGATTAAAGACAGCAGAAAAACTGACACTGTGTGCTAATGCGATCAACAGCACAGGGTAAATCAACAGTCAGAGAAAAGATTTTCATGAATCTTAGCATATCACTTGAACATAAGGAAGTTAATCAATTCAACAGTAATTTATATGTAGTATTTATTATGTGTCCAGTGATCTGCATCATGTTCTAGATATGATCAAGAGGGTCTAGTCCACAAGACATATCAAGGCAACTGAACATGTACAATACACAAACAATACCTTTCATCACTATTACATTCGTTTGCCAATAATAAAGTGCCACGTTTTGGGGGGTTTTAACAGAAATCTATTATTATCTCACAATTCTGGAGGCTAGAAGTCTAAGATCAAGATGTCAGCAGTGTTGGTTCCTTCTCAGGCCTCTCTCCTTAGCTTGAAGATGACCATCTTTTCCCTGTTTCTCCCATGATGTTCCCTCTGGACATGTTTGTGTCCTAATCTCTCTAGAAGGACATCCTTCATGTTGGATTAGGCCCATTCTAATGACCTCATTTTAGTTTAACCACCTCTGTAAAGATTCTATCTCCAAATACAGTTTTACATTCAGAGGTCTTTAGAGGTGAGACTTTAGCATATAAATTTGGGGGGAACTTTCCTCCCACGATAACTATTACTGTGTCTAGTTAAGGAAGTAATCCTTGTGGCAACCCTGGACAAGCGTGAACTCCCAGTCTCCTGGAATTCTTAAAGATTTAGAAGAGAAAATTAAAAGGAAGAACATTCAGCTTTGGCAGTTAGAACAAACGAGCTTTTTTTGTTTGGTTGGTTTTTGGTTTGGTTTGGTTTTTGAAAACACGTAATGGGTTAGTAACCCGCTCTAGTACTCTTGCCTGGAGAATCCCAGGGATGGTGGAGTCTGATGGGCTGCCATCTATGGGGTCACACAAAGTCAGACATGACTGAAGCCACTGAGCAGCGGCAATGCATTAGTAACAATAAATAATGAGTCGGCATTGGTGAAATACAGATTCGCAGGGACAATTTGGAATTTGATTAGACAGATGATAACAACTCAGGGAATGAAGCAAGGTCAAGGAAACTTCTTTTTTTTTAATTTTAAGTTTCATGTTGGTTTATTCCTGCTATCCCCTGAGACAGGAAGAACAACTTGCAGAACATTCAGAAACAATGCAATAACATTTTCAATCAAAGACTGATTTGGTGACACATTTGATGAAAAGTGCTTATATTCAGGAGGTTGCAGGTAATGTAACTTATAGCACAGTGTACGTGCATGCATGCTAAGCCACTTCAGTCTTCCCCGACTCTGTGTGACCCTATGGACTGCAGCTCGCCAGGCTTCTCTGTCCAGGGGATTCTTCAGGCAAGGCTACTTGAGTGGGGTGGCATGCCCTCCTCCAGACGCTCTTCCAACCCAGGATTCAAACCCGCTTCTCTTATGTCTCCCGCACTGGCAGGCAGGTTCTCTACCACTACCACCACCTGGGAAGCCCACCGCATGGTCACATGGATCTTCAGACATTCTTTACCAATATCTTTTTAAAAGTTTCCTTCCTCTGTGGAACTGCCTCTCTTGGGAGATAGTGAGCAGTACACCAACTCTGTAGTTTCAGGGAGAAGGCTACAAATGGCACCCAGCCCTGCTTCTGTTGGTTCACTATTCATTAAGGCCTGCTCACTCTAAGGTCTGACTTCTCATCAGCTGTCCGATATGTTGGCAGCTCTCTTTGGCTAAACTACTTAATTTAGGAGGATGAACTGTTGGTCTCTCATGAATTATTCAAAAGAATGGGCTCGAATTCAATCCCTCCCCTATCCCACCTCAGACAGAATTCATCACTCCCGCCTTCAGAATTATTTTTCCAGTTTGTCCATATCCCTATTACTGTGCTGATCACACTCTACTCCACCACATTACAATTTATTTGCATGTCTTTCTCTCCCCTGGACTAGGGACTCCTTTATGATGAGGATTGTGTAGATCTTGGTTGTCCCAACACCAAGTACAAGGCTGGTACTCTATCAGCCCTCCACCAGTTTGCTGAACAGATGAATGAATGAATGAGTGATCTGGCTCTTCCCACCACATAACTACAAACTGTTCCTACTGTGTATGATACCAATATGAATTGTCCAGATATTTGGTCTCAGCTTTTGGAAATTTCTTGATGGATAGTACTTTAATCTCAATTATCCTTAATAAGGATGGTTATAAAAAATGCCAAATATAAATTCTTTTCAAAGGAATAAAATAAAACCCGATGGATGAAATAAACATTTATTAAGAATCAGAAGGTTTAAAAAAAAAAGAATCAGAAGGTAACTGACAATTTTCATAACAGTAGGATACATACAGCTAAAACTATACTAATGTTTGTGGCTTATAAAGGACTTATGGCTATCTTAATGAAAATCAACCATTGTACCTAAAAGAGAAGTGCTAACAGTTCTCCTTACTTAAGGAATGACTAACTTAATCAAATTTATTGTGCTTACCACAAAACTGTTAACCACCTTACATGTGACCTTGCATTTTAAAATACTTTCACTCTAATTAAATGTTTGATAATTTATGTATACCATAATAAGAACAAACATTATTAAAATATCCTGAAACCATAATATTTGTGCATGATTCTTACTAGTTACAGTACTCAATAGTTCATTTTAAATCTGAACAGTTTATATTCTCACTGAGTTGGTTAAGTTTTATTGTTTCCTGTTTAATACCTACAAAAACTTTAGAAGGAGAGATATACTTTATATACCTTCCTTATGGGACCTAGGCATATGTAAGACAATATTAGCTAAATATTACACTTACGTCTTATCTTTTTCTTCATTCCTCATGCTTAAAATTATATACTGAGATAAAATGCTTACTGTGGCAGAACAATCCTACCTGAATAAATTCAAACCTATGATCTCAATCACAGGTGAATCCCTCCCCAAAAAAGATACAAACACATCACTCTGGAAAGTTTATGGAAATACGGAAATTAAAAGCTCTTTTATGAGCTTCTCTTAGAAGCACGGGCCATATCTCGTCCCCTAAAATAGTCATTCACTCCTCAGCATGTCAGATAATCTTGGTAGGTCTTCTAATTGAGCCTAACTGGAGCATAGTGTGGATTCACTACACAATCCTACACTGTTCCTGGCACAACCAAAAGGCATATCAGTTTATCTTTGGCAGTTCATCTATTACAACAGGTGGGCAACATGAAACAATGGCAAGAAGTGAGATTTAAACAATCTAGTACTGTATTTCTCAACACTACCCTTATTTAATAAGACCTTGAAGGTCACAAGTAGTGGATTACTTGAATTTGTAGTAAAAAAGCATGTTGAAATTTTATAATGGTGTGTATTGAGTTCTGGCAGCAAGGAAAGTGCAATGCCATGGAATCTGGACCAAAAGTAACACTTTCCAATAGTCATTTTACTTGAGAGTTCTAAAGGCGAATTTAAAATCAAAGTGCTTCTGTGGATTTCTGTGTGGCTATCACAGGCCAAAACAAATGGCACACACAAAACTATACATTAAAATTTTATCAAAAGAATTTGTTTCTCCATATACTGTGTATACACACACACACACACACACACATACTCTCTCTCTCTCTCACCTTTTTATATAACAAGTTTCAAAAACACCTGGGAAGTATTTAAGAAAATTTGCTTTTAAGCAGAAGTATGACATAAGATCTTCAATTCTACAGAGATAATATACCCCTAATGGGCTTAACCTTCATAGCATTTTCTTTTATTCAACTGATACAGTATAGAGAAAAATATATAAAGGACTCCTATAGGTACCTTGGACTTCCCATGTGGTTCAGCAGTAAAGAATCTGCCTGCCAACGCAGGAGACACAGGTTCGATCTCTGGGTGGGACAGGTCCCCTGGAGAAGGACATGGTGACCCACTCCAGTATTCTTGCCTGGATCATCCCATGGACAGAGGAGCCTGGCAGGCTACAGTTCATGGGGTTGCAGAGTCGGACAACCCTTAGTGACTACAGAAACAACAACAGATCGTTTAGAAACATTCTCTATTTATCACTTCCCCAAATCATCCAACACTCTTCTTCTCAACTGACCTTTTGTTGTTGTTGTTGTTGTTGCTAAACTGTCCTTTCAGTTTTGTTTGTTTCCGTTTGTTTCACTTGGTTTGCTGATTCAAATGAGGTTTATTTTCTAGACCTTGACTGCATCATGGAGTTCATACAAAATATGCTCTAAGTTCTATTTCCCCTCCGTGGTGCCTTATACCACTTACAAGTGTTTTTAATGGTAAACAGAAGATTAAATGTAAGTGTTAGACCTCATCAACACTAAACACGGGGGATGAACGTCTGTGGCTCTTTTCCAGGCAGCAAATTAAAGCATTGCTGGCAGTGGTATTTCAAGAAAGCCCTGATGCTTTTATCGACTCCCTCACCATCTCAAACACAGCCAGTATTCAGTCAATACCTGTCATTCCATGGGAGCCACTAACTCAGTGTTGCTGTCACTGTTCCTTATCTAATTACAAATGGGCTCCTGCTCATCAAAGTATCTTCTTAATAGAGTACACTCAAGCCTGCAACTTGTTAAGAGACAATTTACCCAACTTTTTAGCAGTTGTTTAAGATCTTCTTAAATTCACATATATTTCCTTAATAATTGCATTTTTCAGTTTTGTTTATATTTGATTATTTGTGTTTTTATGGAAAGCAACTAGATTATATACTTCAGTATAGAATAAAAGAACACTAGATACTGATAACAACAGAGGAGTGTCAATGCATTCCTTTTAATGGCATTAAGTTTCATTATCTTGATGCTGCACTAATTTAAAATGTGACTTTTTCCTGCCTATTTTTGATTAGAATTTTCCTGGTGCCAATATTTCCACATAAAGTATTTACAATTTTTTAAATCTATGATTTATTCAAACATAAATCTTGTTAAATGCATATATATTTATTTGTACACATCCACACATTATGTGAAAAAATAAAATACATTTGCATTAATAATAGGAAACAATAATTAAAAATGAGATATGTACAGAGGCTTTTGCTTAATTTAGCTTTCTTTTTTTCCACGTTTATTAAGTAAACTTGCCTATAGCAATCCAATCTCCTGAGAAGTGAAGAGTTATTAGCAAGTTACTGGGAGTTTTGAAACCTATTGCTAAGGATGAAAAAGGACACTTAAAATCTATACCTAAAGGCAGTTAATAAATATTAAAGCTCTTTGAACTTTCATTATGCAAAAGGCAATTTAAGAAAAGGCCTCTCATTTTCAGTATTTCTAAGCGATATTCTATACCTAGTAATAATGAAAATAATTTTGAAATAAAAGGAATACATATAATAATTAACCACATACTATGTTATGTTAGTACAGAGCTAAAATACCCTAAATACATAAGAATGAATTATCTTGGAACTATTGGAAGATACCCAAGTTACCCAAATTTATATCAGTATTCAAGCACACTTAATATCAGTATGGTGTCTGAACAGCAGCAGCAATAGAGAGAACAGGGTAAGTATTTCTGTTCCAGCTCAACTTCAAACTGTAATTCCAAAAAAATAAAGTTTGCTATTACTATGAGCAGCCCTCCTATTTTCAAGATATTTCTGCAAAGTACTAAAGAAAACAAAATTGTAATGTATTTAAATGTGTTGATAAGAAAATATAATCATGAGGCAAAATAGTCCTATATATATACATATATACAAGTACATATGTAGTAGCAAAATCTAAGCATGGTTATATGTTAGATCACTATACTATGTTCAGTAATTGTGTATATGTTTAAAAATTTTCCTTGGGATAAATAAATGTCTAATAACATAAAATGTATTTTTATACTCAACAATTTCAAATGGATTATCCTACCTTTCCTTGGACTATGACACTCCTATTTTAGGAGAAATGTATCTGTAACTAATAAATTCATAAGTTTAATTTAAAAAATTCATTCCTCCCCGAAAATCAGTCAAACAATAAAACAAATTTTAAGATAAGGTCTAAAATTAACATAGTTTTAATTCATCAAAACGGTAGGTCCAATGAACATCAATATCCATAGTGACAGTATTGACGCATTACAAAACCAAAAGTCCAAGCAATATTAAATGTTGCTCTCTGTATTTTGTTAATGCATTTTTTAAAGCAGTAAGAATTTCTCTAGGAAAGTGTAAGCCAAGAATGCCATTATATATATACATATTATATATACATATATAATATGGCAACAAATAATTGCTTATATATTCAGGAAATCTAACACTTGTTTCCATTCTACATGTGGAGATTAGTAAGTCTGTATTTTTGTTTCCTGATTTTGGTCAGATTCTCAGTCTTGAACTAGAAAACTTTACACAATAAAACTAAATAACAGTTGACCAAAAGATGTCATATATTTCTGAACCAAAATTCATTCTGATGTATGGAGCAGACCAGAGTGATATAGCTTTAAAATACTTTAAAAACTGAAATACTTTAAAATACTAAAAGATTTTAAAATTGATGAGCTTTTAAAAAGCTCAGTCATGTCCACCTCTTTGTAATCCCCTGTACTATACATACAGCCCTTGGAATTCTCAGGCCAGAATACCGGAGTGGGTAGCCGTTCCTTCTACAGAGCATCTTCCAAACCCAGGGATCTAACTGGGGTATCCTGCATTGCAGGTGGAGGTAGAAGTAATGATAGATGAACGGTAACCAGGGAGTCCCTTAAAATAATGTAGTTTATTCCTAAAAAGAAATTTTTAAAAACTTATTTGCATTGATTTAATTTTTTTTAATTTAAGTATCTGTCTGTGGATCTTACAAAATCCATAAGGTTTTGTCACCAGAGATAAAGAAGAATAAATTCATAAAATGAAAAAAAGTACATTTTGTTCTTATTCTATGATGCTATATGCTTTTTGAATGTTATACGTAAGGTAAATACTATACACCAGATCATATTTACCTATTGACTTCTATTATAATTTTAAAGATGTTTGAACACAATAAAATTTTATTATGAACACTAAATTTTACTTTACAGATTTATATGTACGAACAAATAGTCTAAAGGCATTCATTATTTCTTGCATCCAATCTCTGAAAGTACCCAAATAATCTGTCCACATAAGCACCACAAACATATTTGCTTTATTGGGCATTGTTACTATCTCATTCATATTTAAGTGGATGGTGTCTACCATTATTGAAAGTTCTCAGTAGTGATCAGCAACATAAGGTTTTCTTTATAGCCTTTGGTTGAAGGAGAGACCCTTTTCTCAGCTACCACTGAGGTATATGAAATTTGACCACTTACAGCTTCTTGGAAGTCTCTTCCCTTTCATTGTTTATTATTTCTCAAATTTATTTGCACTTTTGGAATTTTCCTTTCCCAGTTAGCTCTCCTGCTCCTGGTACTTCCTACCTAAATGTTAGTGTCACCACAGACTAATTCCTTAGCCTTTCTCTCTCTTGCTCTTATTTTTGATGTCTTTCATTCTTCATGCAGATGACACCACTCTAGTGGCAGAAAGCAAAGACAAATTAAGGAGCCACTTGAGGAAGGTGAAAGAGAGTGAAAAAGCTGGCTGAAAATTCAACATTCAAAAAACAAAGATCATGGCATCTGGTCCCATCACTTCATGGCAAATAGACAGGGAAACAATGCAAACAGTGACAAAATTTATTTTCTTGGGATTCAAAATTACTGTGGACAATGACTGCACCCATGAAATTCAAAGACACTTGCTCCTTGAAAGAAAAGCTGTGGCAAACCTAGACAGCATGTTAAAAAGCAGAGACACTACTTTGCCAACAAAGGTCCATACAGTCAAAGTTATGGTTTTTCCAGAAGTCATGTACAGATACGAGATCTGGACAATAAGAAAGGCTGAGTGCCAGCCAAAGAACTGATGCCTTCAAGATGTGGTACTGGAGAAGACTCTTGAGAATCAACCCTGAATATTCAATGGAAGGACTGATGCTAAAGTTGAAGTTCCTATACTTTGGCCACCTAATGTGAAGAGCTGAGTCACTGGAAAAGACCCTAATGCTGGAAAAGATCAAATGCAGGAGGAGAAGGGGACAACAGAGGGTGAGATAGTTGGATAGCATCACCAATTCAGTGGACATGAGTTTGAGAAAACTCTTTAAGATGGTAGGAGACAGGAAAACCCGGTGTGCTGCAATCTACAGGGTTGCAAAGAGTCAGGCATGACTGAGGACCTGAACGGCAATTCTTCATGATTCTATCTATTCATATGGTTTCAACTTCTGTAAACTAGATGATCACACAGGTTATATTTCTGCCTCTGATTTTCCCAATCTTTCTCTGGGTTTGCCATTAGTATATCAAACTAGTATTACCAATTCAGATACTACCAAAATTCAAATTTCCCCTTTATTTTCCAGTTTTCATTAATGATGTTTCCTTCTTCTCAGTCATCAAGTCATCTCTCTCCACCCTTGCCTTTGATCCTAAGGTCAATGACTATTCCAGCTTAAAAATCCTGTAAATTCTACCTAAACCACTCTGACAAATTTTTGTCCTTCTCATTACACTATCACCTTCCTGGGTCAGGTGTCATGATTTCTCATCCATACTGCTATAATAGCTTTCAAAAAATTACACATTTTATCAGTGATTCCTATGTCAGTTTATCCTACACTTATTAACATATACCTCTAAATTGTCACTTCAGGTTGAAACTTTTGATGATTAATCACTGTGTATTTATTAAGTCGGAATTCTTCAGTCTAGAATTCAAGAACCTCTCAATACAGTTCCAATTTACATTTCTGTTCCTAATTCACGCTACTTCTCTTTAGATGCTCCAGAAAGAAACAGCAAATGTTGAAAATAGATTTGGAAAGCTTACAAAGCTAACAGCTTTGGTTAATAATATATGCAAGTACTATATGGAGAGGCAGTAAGAACAGTTGTCAGGGAAAGAGTCTAGAAACAACTAAGTGTACACCTTAATAGTGACTACTCCTTAGATGTATGATTTCAGGCAAGTTATTTAATCTATTTGGCTCACTTTCCACACCTTAGAATGGGAATAGTAGAACTTATCTTACAAGGTCGTAGTGATTGAAAATGTACAGGTTGTAAATACAGACTATGGAGAAAATATTATGACTCATTGTATGCCTTAGCTATTAAAAGTGATTTCAATTTTTTAAATTTAGAATGACAATTAGTAGTATTTATGTTATGACAGAATTAGTATTTAAGAATATCTTTAAATACCATCACCTTAAGAAGCCCCTTTATTTACTAAAACTAAATATAATCTTTTTAAATGAAATTCTATATAATTTTTCCTCTTTATCCATACTCTTCTATGTTTGACATGGAGGACTGTTTGGATGTTTCTGTTTTAAGAGGGAGTCAGTAAAGAGTAAAACAGATGGTTATCTGTTAGGACGAGAATGGGAGAAATGAAAACCATAAACATAACTAAATAGGTTAGTGTCAGACATACAGGAAAGCCTTAACGGAGCTGAATCAAGTAAAATATGATGAATGAAGTTTTGGAGAAATTTTAAGATAAAGAAGAAGAAACAGAAATAAATCACATATAAACACCTCAATGCTTCTTCATGAAATTCAGATTAAAGTTAAACTATTTAACAATGAAAGCCAAAGGTAGTATGGGAGGAGAGCCATGAAAACGGTACAGAGGAATGAATGAATAAAAATTTATAAAAAGAGCATGCAGCATTGAAAGCAAAGTTGAAATGTATAGGTTCAGGTATTGTTCAATTTAAATCTATTAATCGGGGTTAATGTAACAGTTTCTGGGTTGTCTACCAAAATATTTTTCCCTTGCAAGAGTAATTTATATACTCAAAAATTCCAAAAAAATTCAGTTGTTCTCTAAGCTCAATCCCAAAAAAGAGTAATGCCAATGAATGTTCAAACTACCATATAAAAACGCTAATTTCATGTGCTAACAGGAAATGCTCAAAATCCTTCAACCGAGGGCTTCAGCAGCATGTGAACCGAGAACTTCCAGAAGTTCAAGCTGGATTTAGAAAAGGCAGAGGAACCAAATATCAAATTGCCAACATCTGTTGGATCATAGAGAAAGCAAGAGAATTCTAGAAAAACATCTACTTCTGCTTCATTGACTACACTAAAGTTTTTGACTGTGTGGATCACAACAAAATACAGAATATGCTTACAGACAAAAATACCAGACCACTTCACCTGCCTCCTGAGAAACATGCATGCAGGTCCAGAAACAACAATTAGAACTGGACCTGGAATATTAGACTGGTTCAAAATTAGGAAAGGAGTATATCAAGGCTGGGCATTGTCACCTTCCTTATTTAACTTATATGCAGCATACAATGCTAAACGCCAGGCTGGATGGATCACAAACTGGAATCAAGGTTGCTAGGAGAAATACCAACAACCTCAGATATGCAGATGATACTACTCTTAATGGCAGAAACTGAAGAGGAACTAAAGAGCCCCTTGATGAGGGTGGAAAAGGAGAGCGAAAAAGCTGGCTTGAAACTCAATATCCAAAACTCTAAGATCATGACAACTGGTCCCATCACTTCATGGCAAATAGATGGGGGAAAAGTGGAAACAGTGACAGGTTTTATTTTGGGGGGCTCCAGAATTACTGTGGATGGTGACTGCAGCCATGCAATTAAGACGTTTGCTCCTTGGAAGAAAAGCTATGACAAACCTAGACAGCATATTAAAAAGCAGAGATATCACTTTGCCAACAAAGGTCCATATAGTCAAAGCTATGGTTTATCCAGTAGTCATGTATGGATTCGAGAAATGGAGCATAAAGAAGGCTGAGTGCTGAAGAATTGATGCTCGTGAACTGTGGTGTTAGAGAAGACTCTTGAGAGTCCTCTGGACAGCAAGGAGATCCAACCAGAAAATCTAAAGGAAATCAACCCTGAAGAATATTCATTGGACAGACTGATGCTGAAAATGAAGCTCCAATACTTTGGCCAACTGATGCCAAGAGCTGACTCATTGGAAAAGACACTGATGCTGGAAAAGACTGAAGGCAGGATGAGAGGGCCCTGGACAACGGAGGACAAGATGGTCAGATGATATCACTGACTCAATGGATATGAGTTTGAGTAAACTCAGGGAGATAGTGAAAGACAGGGGAACCTGGAATCCTGCAATCTGTGGGATCTTGAAGAGTCAAACACAACTCAGAGACTGAACAACAACAACAACAAAGCTTGAGGCAATGCTAATTACACTGCAAATCTTTATTTAAAATTTGTAATTAGGGTTTTCATAGGAAATTGGGAAGAAGTATGTCAAGGCCGTATATTGTCACCTTGCTTATTTAACTTATATGCAGAGCACATCATATGAAATGCTGGGCTGTATGAAGCACAAGCTGGAATCAAGATTGCTGGGAGAAATATCAATAACCTCAGATGTGCAGATGACACCACCCTTATAGCAGAAAGCAAAGAAGAACTAAAAAGCCTCTTGATGAAAGTAAAAGACAGGAGTGAAAAAGTTGGCTTAAAGTTTAACAGCCAGAAAACTTAGATCATGGCATCTGGTTTCATCACTCCATGTCAAATAGATGGGGAAACAATGGAAACAGTGACTGACTTTATTTTTGGGGGCTCCAAAATCACTGCAGATGGTGACTGCAGCCACGAAATTAAAAGACGCTTGCTCCTTGGAAGAAAAGCTATGACCAAACTAGACAGCATATTAAAAGGCAGAGACATCACATTGCTGACAAAGGCCCGTCTAGTCAAAGCTATGGTTTTTTCAGTAGTCATGTGTGGATGTGAGAGTTGGACTATAAAGAAGGCTGAGCACTGAAGGATTGATGCTTTTGAACTGTGGTGTTGGAGGAGACTCTTGAAAGTCCCTTGGACTGCAAAGAGATCAAACCAGAACATCCTAAAGGAAATCAATCCTGAATATTCATTGAAAGAACTGATGCTGAACCTGAAACTCCAATACTTTGGCACCTGACGTGAAGAACTAACTCCCTGGAAAAGACCCTGATGGTGGGAAAGATTGAAGGCAGGAGGAGACGGGAACAACAGAGGATGAGATGGTTGGATGGCATCACCGACTCAATGGACATGAGTTTGAGCATGTTCTGGCAGTTGGTGATGGACAGGGAAGTTTGGCATGGGGCATTCCATGGGGTCGCAAAGAGCTGGACATAACTGAGCAATTGAACTGAACTAGTCAAGCAAAGTTATCAGGATGGGACACCCATGACCCAGTTAATATCTTAGTTGAAAGTTGTCATTTTTTATAAAGTATCTAGTATGGGAAATCTAGCTGAAGGAAAGAATTTTCCTCATTAGAAAAAAAGTGCGTGACAAGAAATGAAGAGTTAGGAAATTAGTTTTTAGGATTATGATTATTCCATTTTTTCCACCCTTTTTTATTCTTTTGGGTAATAAGTAACAACCATGTGAAAAATCCAGGATGCATTACTCACTTAACTTCTAGGATGCCTACAGCATTGTATATCACAGTGAGAAGGTATGGTGTGCCAGATGGTAGGTGTTTGAAATCAAGAGCAATTTCCCTTAAGGTCAATTCTAAAATAACAAAGGTTGTAGTTTCAAATCTCAAGAGAATTAGGGGAGCTAATATTACCTCTTTATAACCACTGGATCTTTTAAAACCTTTATGTAAAATACCTTCCAAAACACAATATGCATTCCTAACTAATTAAAATTTTTTGAAATACTAAATATAAATAATGCTTTAGGATAAATTGATATAATAGATACATATCTTCTATTTTAAAAAATAACAGTGGCAAGTCTGTGTTAGATGCTAAATATGTATAGGCTACATGATTTCACTGTTTATGAAAACTCCTTGGAATGGGCATTTATCATTCCTACTTTACAAATGAGGAAACCAAGGGTCATAAAAGGTTAAGTATCTTGCACAAGAATATATAAGTATTGTGTGGCTAAGCAAAGACTCTCAGATCCCAAATCTGAGTCTTGTCATCATGCATGTGAAGGGGAAAACCTAATTAGGATAAAAGAAACCCTAAATGTTAAGATCACTTCTTGTGTTTTTAAAAATATACTTGCCAAATTGTCAATTTGGAAAAATAATAAACTTTTTTGTGAAATATGAGTGCTCTCTGGGTTTAAAAAAATAAAATACATCAATTTTTTTTTAATTTTTTTTCCAATTATTTTTATTAGTTGGAGGCTAATTCCTTTACAATATTGTAGTGGTTTTTGCCATACATTGACATGAATCAGCCATGGATTTACATGTATTCCCCATCTGATCCCCCCTCCCACCTTAAATATTTGATCAGCATTTTTCAAACAAACTTCTAAATGATATATAATTATAGCTGCTAATATGTTGTTAATAAGAAACCAGTACTTAAAATTTTCCTACATCTTCTAAATAGCTCTTCTTTACTGTTTCTAACTTTCCAAAGGTTTTAAAGTTATGAGCCAATCTTTTCTACGCAAAGATGGTTCTTCCAAGGTATTGACTCTACCTTGTCACTTTACCTTGTCTGTCTACCTGACATCTCTACTCCATTCAGAGGTCATTGAATACAAACATTCTCTAGATTAATGGCTAATTTATTATTTGCCTTGCAAATGTTTATCTGCGGGGAAATGGGATAACTATTTCAGTTCTGACAAGTAGGAGGGCCACTATTCTAGGCCTGATGGAATGATCAGTTGATGGCATCCCGGAGGACCTGGGCCCTGCCTGGGTTTTCTGAGACAATCTTCTGGAAAGCTAAGTATCTATTTTTAATGAGTGCAATGGAAAGTCAGTTAGCTAGTGGTTTATGGGAGGAAATTAATGATAACCTTCATATGGCATCTTACAAGCCCAATCACAAATAACCTGCATATGTAATCACTTGGAAATATTGTAACCTACTTATTTAAAATAAAAGGATACCCCTAAATCATAGATTTAACTATGTATTTACCAAGCTCAAAAATAGCATCACCATAAGCACTTAAAAAACACACCCACATATATAAACATTTAATATCTTAAAAGCCTAAATGGACAAATATGAAAATGTTAACAAAGTTTTCCACTAAATGATAGGTGATTTTTATTACTTGCATTGGTTAATATTGTCAAACTGTGTACTAAAAATAAAAACTTTAAAATTACATAAATGGTATTCAAGAAAACATTTCTCACAAAGAAAAAATAGATCTGATGTAAGTCACGAATGCCACACAGATTATAGAAAATCAGCATCACATATACAATTACTTTTTTTATCTCTGCAGTGACCAATTCTGTGGAAAGCAATCTCATAAGACAACTGAGCACATGCCTTGGAAGTATTCCCAGTGTATCCTTCTTGTTGGGGAGCAGAAAAAAATCTGTTTTTCTATGTATGTACAGATATTTTCACTCTGATGCTAAGAAAATCTGGAGTGGGGGAAAATATCTAATTCCTATAAGATAAATACTCTTAAGTTTGACCATGTAAAACTAAACCATGAATATCTGCAAACATTAAAATTCCAGCAGAATATAATAAATCCATAGATGGGACTAATGAAATGATTTGATTCATTGGGGTGTAATTTAATAAATGGCATTTATGAACTAACACAAAGGAATTTCTCCTGCTGAGAAAGAAATACACCTAACTACAATTCTGATGCTTCAAGGGGTCTAACTAATTTAGGTGTTGCTTTCTCTGAAACAAAAGATAGACATTGGAAGGTGTTCCTTTGCTTCAAATTTGTTTGAAATTATTAAATAATGAAACAGAAAGAAACAGAAAACGTGCAACCAACAGACAAAACTTTTTAAAGTCTGGTAGATACACACATGTACTACCCATCCTATAGAATATAGTCCACATTTTATATGATGCATTTCTCCTAAATTGATGGAGTTGAGTGTCTCATCCTGATATTTATTGAGTAAAATTCATTAGTTGTTCATTGGCTGTCCTCATTAGCATGAGTGCTAGAGGGAAAGTTCAAAAAGTTATCTTAACTCATGAGGAAACATAAGACAATGTAATCATTTCTGTAGAGATTTTCAAGCCAACCTGAATTCTCCAAAGTCTATTTTAATTAGAAGAAAGAGTAAGGGAAAAAAAAAAAACTTTAAAACTTTGCTCTGATATTTTTTTTTTTTTTTTAAACTTTGCTCTGATATTAACTCTCAAAGATAAGTAATGCTAACAACTAACACTATCCCCCTAAAAACTACCCACGTTTGCTTTTCTAAGTGGGATGAAGTCGGCTGCAAGTTTCTTCAGCAAGTAAAGGCGATGTACTGGGCTCTGTTATTCAGACATCATATATGTAACCAGTCCTGACAACTGCTGATTATATCTTTTTTACAGACTGTTTTCCTCCTTTTTTTGTTTGCCAGTTATATCCTCCAGTGTATATGCCAATGCAGGCAATGTCCCATCACCGGTAATTGTCACTAGGCTGTCTGTCAGTGACGAGGAGAAAAGGGTGGCAGCCTTGACATCCCACCAATCACCCCCCTGGAAAATTGATATTGTCCTTCCCAGTAAACAACAGCTCGAGAATCGACCAGTCCCGCTGGCACATCCCTGAACAATCAGCTTCCATTAAGGATAGAAGCCACCCATTTATCCCAGCACAGTACAATCAATAGGAAACTGACTTTTTCTGTCCCTTTTAAGAACCCTCTACTTGTATTTTGCACTTAATACCCTCCAATTACAAACGCCTTGCGGTCCTTGTTTGCATCACTAGAATTCACAATAAGATTTAAAATATACACTTGGGAGGGGATAGAGTAATCCCCACCTGTAATGGACATTTTATTTTTAATATGATTAAGATACAAACATTGAAAGGAAAAACTTCTGCTCCTTTAGATTTGTGACTTGCCAAATTTGTGCAACATTTTCCATTACTTCTCTCTAAAGGCTAAGGAAATCTATTAAGTCATCTACATATAAGCAAATGAGAACAAAATAAAACCAGATTAATAGTACAGCTGATTCAGATGTGGCTTTCTAGTAAAGTGATATTTGTATCACAGAGAAGATATCTATTATTAATAGAAATAAATAACCAACAGTTATTGACTTAATGGTGATGGCTCCAATCTGATGATGTTAAAGTCCTTTTCCCCAACTTACAGATTCTTAAAGGTTCTTATTATTTTAAATGCTCTGAAATATTAGTTATAAAGCCATTAAATGAAATATGGGAACAGTGATTACACATACATGTTCAGACATTTACATTTTTTTTTTTAACAAAAAAGCATGCCTGTTAGGTTGTGTTCAGTTGTATGCTCAATGACTACATGGAATTCAAAGTTTTTAGGTCATATATTTAAAAACTGCCTTGTCCATATGACAGTGATTTTATAATACATGGGCAGCCACCCAGAAAATACCACCTAGGCAGAATATGAGAGTGGATTAAAAAAAAGATAGGCTTCAGCTACAGTGACAGAGAATGCACACTCTTTAAAAGGTGACAGGTGTCAGCTCTGGAGGGAAGACAGTGGCTAAAGAATCATGCCGGAACACTCACTGACTGATTTATGAAGCTTCCCTGGTGTCAGTCTGGGAGCATGAGGCGATGCTCTCTATTTCTGGACCAGAGTTAGGTACAAAGGAAGGAACCAGTCAAGGGAAGCCCATCACCTTCAGATCCCATCTCACCCCCCCAGAGCCTCCGGGAGGACCACAGTCGGGAGGCCCTTGCTCAACTACCATCCCCTTTGTGGGGAACTGTGTGTGTTTCCATTGTAATCTCTAACCTTGTGGAACACTTTTAACTCCTGAACTACCTTCTTAGAGTGACCTTTATCTTGAGAATAAAAAAAAAAGAAGGGGGGAAAAAAAAAGGCAAACATCAAGGCAGTTATTACTAAAGCAAGTTTGTAGTTTAAGCACTCATAGAATTCTTCACTGAAACAGTGTGGGTAAGTAGGTTTGATATACAGGTAGCATTGTAATTTTCAGAAGCAATCTTTATAAAACTCCAACTATATATATATGTTTGAATTCTATGTAATATGAAATTTTTTATTAATATTAATGAAAACATTCTTCTGAGGAGTTTAAATCCAACATTGACTCAGGTTAAAGGTGTTTTACAAACAACTTAGCAAGTCGAGATGTCTTATGATCTCTTTTTATTTTATTTTCATTTAGAGTTTCTGTCTGGTAAATAAAAATAAGGGACTACTAAAGTTTGATACAGTTGAAGATTAAACAGGACAGAGGGCCTTTTCAGTCATAGATATATACAACATCCCAATAGGAACAGTTGTGTCCGAATCTTTGCGACCTTTTGGACTACAGCTCACCAGGCTCCTCTGTTCATGGGATTTCCCAGACAAGAATACTGGAGTGGGTTGTCATTTCCACCTCCAGGGGATCTTCCCAACCCAGGGATCAAACCTGCTTCTCCTATATCTCCTGCATTGCAGGAAGATTTTTTTTTTTTTTACCTACTGAGCGATCGGGGAAGCTAGATAAAACAATCACTGAACAAAAAAACATTTCTTTCAAACTGGGAGAAAATAATTGCATAGATGAGAGAAGGTAAGTTTGCACACTCCAGCACCAAATTTTTGGTTTCCCCTGAGATAGATACTATAGTTCTTCAAGGTGACAAGAGCAGGGCTTCACACAGAAAGAAGTAGAGGGAACCGTCTGTGAGAGTGAAATGGACCAAATTTGTTCAATCAATCATTTAAACATTCCCTGACAGAACAGACTTTTCCTTTGTTTTAAATCCCTTACTATGAATTACATGAGGAAATGGCAACCTACCCCAGTATTCTTGCCTGGAAAACACCATGAACTGAGGAGCCTCATAGGCTACAGTTCATTGGATCACAGAGCCAGACATGACTGAGCGCTGGGCACACACATGGGTTATGTATTTCCTAGGTGACAGGACAGAAATTACAATGGAATGATATCCTATGTAAAGAGATAATGTTCCAATGAAAGGACAAGCAAGCAAAATTAATTATAATGTGAATAAACACATCTCTATGAGAGTTAGCGTGAGGAATGTAACCATGTCCAACTTACCACTGTCTGGGTCTCAAGTGTGAAGGAAATGGAAAGAAATATCAAAAGTTACATCAGACTGGATATTTCCTATTATTCCTGCTAGGTTTTAAAGCTATGACTTCATACATGTAATTGAGTAGACAAATACTCCCCATGAAGGCCAGACTAACTCCATTCAAAGATTTACATAGTGAAATTCCTTTCAACTATACAAAGTCATGATGCTTTCCTTCATAATCAAATTTCATGAGGCCAAGACTACCGCAGAGCATAAGAACATTACTGGTTACACAGCCATTCTGCCAGGGACTTAATCTTGTATTTAGGGGCAGGGCATATGTTAAGCAAAATGTTCGCCATGTTTATTACCACGGAGGTGCAGGTATAATAATGAAATGCCAAGTCACTGGGGGCTTACTGCACCCTCATTCTTACTAAACGGACAGAATCAATACCTTAATGGGGATGTTTGGAATGAACCTTACGAGAAACAAATTGGCACATTACAACACGTTTTTCAGGCTAAGCATTCAGTTCATTTCCTTTTCTCATTTGAATTACAAATTTCACTTCTCTGATCAAGAAAAAGACAACATTTCATTTACAGGATCAGAATTTGGCCATATTAATGTTTTACAAGGAACAATAAAATTAATGCAGCAGAGAAATACCTGTCTCCTCCTCTCTTGACAGATAATTAAAAAACGGGTTCCATATTCTAATAATTCTGATGGAAGTGGCATAGGACCTCCCATAAAAATGTGAGAAAATTATTACATGAGAAGATTCCAGAGCTAATATGTGTGTTAAAAATGTTTAACATACAAAACTTTAGTATAATATCACAACCAGGATATTGACATCCACATACCATTTTAACTATAAGTGGTTCTATATCACAGTGGATTTCCTTTATCAAACTCTTTCCATACAGTGGGGAGTTAATCTAATGGATTGAAATATATTCATCTTAAGAAGGGAATCTGTGAGTATATGAACATATCTTTATTGGTCTATGGTACGTCTGTCTAGTTATCCATTCATCCTTCAAGAGAAACCATTTTTGACTAGTCCAGAAAAAAATTTAAAACAGATTTTTTTTTAAGTAACAGTAAGATATTTAAACTATTTTAAGCCTTGCAAATTCAACATAATAATTTTCTCAAGCTCTTATATTGTGCCCCAGATCATGTCTAAGTATAAGGTGTAAGTTGTTAGGAAAACAAAGTTGTCAGTCAACTTGAGAAAACAGACGTTAAACAAATGAACATGCAGATATGATTTCAAATTGTGATAAATACTGTAACATGAAATGACAGAGTGCTATCAAAGAAAATAGCAGGAGGACCCTAAAAAGATGCCAGCAAGTATAGCTGACTTCTATGATTAAGGAATTTTGAAATATAAAGCATTGTGAAATGAATGGCCTAGAACACACAGTGTTTATCATCAGATTATTGGAATCTCTGTAGGTTAACAGTTTAATGATTAGCAAGACTACTGTCAGAATCAGTTAGACCCTGCCTTACAACAAAGATTAATTCTCACTTAAAGATATTTGGGGGCAATTTATTTAATGTAAAATAACATTTGTGTTATCTACGTATGGGTTTTTTATTCCTACAGCATGTCTAGACAGCAAGAGGAATGTCTTGGTTATATACATTTTTTTGGAGCTAGCGAACATCATTGATATTGGAAAGTGTAAAAACTTCATTCAGATTCCAAAGAAGCAAAATATGTAATGCCAATTTTACAGAAATTTCCAAAGTCCTAAACCAGAGAACTGTAAGTATCTCTCACCTACAGTGCCAAGCCTCATCATTCCTCCCACTCCTACACTGCCACCTCTCCGAGCCAAGAATTCTTGAATCCTTTGTAGGCTTATTAGAGAAAAAGGGAAATCCATACCTTTTATAAAGGATGAGCTATTTATAATTCATATAAAAGCGAAGCTGTTTTAATGTTCCACACCGTCTAATCAGGGAGAGAGTGACACATAGGCAGGTGTATAGTGTTTGAATTAGCAACGTGTCAAGAATTCATTAAAACACTAAACTTGGCAATAAGACGCTACTTCCTGGGTTCTGCCAATGGAAACCCTGTTGCTTACCTATTTGAAAGTTATTTTAATTAAATGCAGAAGACAATGGCTTTTTCCCCAACACAATATTTATATTTTCATTCATTGTATGGAGGCTATCTAAATGCATAAGGTCAATATTTGTTAAGCCATGTATTATTTTAATATCCATCTTCCAATCAAAATTGAGCATTTAAAGCTGCCAAGATTTTCAAAACTTTAACTGTGAAAAAAATATATAGTACAAATACATTTTGTGTTGCTATTACATGGTATGGACATAGTGTTTATTCTTAAGATGTTATATTTTTCTTTTCTATCTATTATAGTTCACAGAGTATGTTTTCTGCTATACCCTGCTCTTTTTTTTAACACTGGAGAGTTATGACTTAAGAAAGTTTGCTAATGTTCCAAGTTAAAACTCTGATGGTCTTATACACTGAATTTGAGAAGAGATGGACGGTATCTATATCTTCCTTAGGAACAGATTATTTTTAAATGTATTTTTGGTATTACCGAATTTGCAATAGGGAAGTACTAATTGGAGGAGGGCATGGCAACCTACTCCAGATTCTTGCCTGGAGAATCTCATGGACACAAGAGCCTGGCAGGCTGTAATCCATAAGGTCACTCAGAGTTGGACATGACTGAAGCGACTTAGCATGCATGCATGCAATCTTATGTCATATTTAGAGCATGACTCTGTATGTTATTTGAATGAAGCTATTAATTTGAATATGATATGAATTATGGAATATTCTTGCTTAGAAAGGAAGCTACACATTTCAATAAGAAAACACGACAGCAGAGAATGGGGCAAGAGAGAAGAGAAAGGAGGTGGAACGCAGTAAGGGAAAATAAATGAGAAGAGAGACAAAGAGAAGAAAATACATGGAAGTGAATGTGCATGAAAGTTAAGAAATTTTCAACTGAATTTTTCATTTCTAAATCTGATTTCCTTAAGGGGAACCAAAAATAGAATATCTTTGGGCTATTTTTCAGAAAGTAAAAATAAGTTGCTATAGAATCATTCTCTAAATAAGCAAAATTCACCTACTTCTGTCATGTTAACATAAGAAGATGATATATGGCTCTGAAATGGAAAATAATTTAAAATTTCCTACCTTATGTTTAGTATCAATTAAAGATCATATGCACATATTTGTCCTTAATAAAAAGTTGAAATTTTGCCTGAAGAGTGGTCCCCAAGAATGTACAATACTACAGTAAATTAACAGTATTCAAAAGAAGCATCGGAGTCAAATGAAGGTTATATTTGAATAGTCTTGGCTCCCTATGCAAATGAAGCTTTATAAAAATGATACTGAGGTTGCATTTTATGGAAGATAGAACTTTGTATTGTAGATGCAGAAATCCAATTCCAAACACATAATTATTATTACGTTCATAATGTGTTTTTCTGAACACCTAAACAAACAACTAAAACCCCTGGGATTGAGATGCCCTAGGCAGTCATGCTCTACTGGCTTCTTCTTTCTGAGAAGTGCAGGCCATGAAGCTTACAGGGAGGGAGGGTTGTAATTAGCAGCTTCTCCCAACCCACTGGAGTACTCCTTTTACCTATCTGTGAAACCAGTTAACCATTCAGTCATAAAGGATGTTTTAATAATACTTTACATATTCTAGTTCCATAGAAAATTGGAGAAGTTATCATAGCAATAAATTATTCTTCAGCAGCCCAAACTCACAATACAATCCATTCAAAATCAACATCCAGTTTCATATTCAAGTTCTACTTATAAGTTTAAAATTACAGTATCAGTATTTCCCTAGGTCAGTCTGTAACCCCTGACTAATTACATTCCAAGAATGCAGTAATTATATGCTCAATGTCTAATCTGAAGTAGCAGTAATAAAACTGTAGTCCAAATGTAATTTTCTGTACCTCTTATTGGTAACCATTCACATATAAAGTGTATGGTATGACCCCCAGATATTCTGAACAGTTTCATCCTAATTACTGACCTATATTGCATACATCAGTAAGTATATGAAATAAGTCAGGTAAGTAAATAACTCGATTTCTTTTTTTCATTGCATCAATATCATCTTTTGGATCTACATTATAAATAAGTATATTTAAATGGCTAATGCAGCCAATGCATTATCCAAATGAAGATATTTCAAGATGATGTAAAAAGAATAGCATTAATTCATTTACAGAAACAGCTTCACAGTTTGTAAGAAAAAGTATTTTCCAAGAGAAACTTTGTAACAATAGTTATTATTTTTTTCAAATGTGTTAAAATTTTTGAAACTTTTTGTCTCCTTCACACATTTGTTGTTCAGTCGCTAAGTCATGTTGGACTCTTTGCTTCCCCATGAACTATAGCATGCCAGGCTTCCCGGTACCTCACTATCTCCCAGACCTTGCTCAAACTCATATCCATTGAGTCAGTGATGCCATCTGAGCATCTCATCCTCTGTCGCCCCCATCTCCTCTTGCATCTTTTCTAGCATCATGGTCTTTTCCAGTGAGTTGGCTCTTCGGATCAGGTTTCCAAAGTATCGGAGCTTCAGCTTCAGCACCAGGACTTCCAATGAATATTCACATATAAAATGCTACTATATGTAAAAGGCTTTTCCTAATCACTGGGGAAGCGCATGTCTATTTATTTAGGAAATAAATATGCTTTCTATAATATGACGTTGAAAAGCATGCCTTTGTGGTTGCCCTCCACAATTACTATTAAGATAAAAAGCATCAGAGAAAATGTAAATCACGTTCTGTCTGAAATGAACAGACACACACACAAATCTGTTAGTTCTGGTAAGTCTACATTTTTTTCTGTCTCCCTTCTTTTTTTCCTACAGTTAACTCTCAGAATAATAAAGAGGTGGAAAGATAATTTCAGAAGAAACCAAGACTTGCTATAACATATCACTGGCATCAAATGTTTACCTACTTAATTCCATGAGTGAAGAAACTTAAAATATACAAAGTAGGATTAAATACCAGAAGTTTGATCTGTACCCTATCAGTTCTCTCAGTTTTCAGCTGAGCCCATGTTTGTTCTAAAACATGATTTATTTAACTTACACACTTTCATGATTTCATATATTTATATAAGTTACTCTGAATTTTTCATTATTATTAAACTATCCAAGTTTGGTCACAGATGATGGAGAAATATTCCGATGTGTCTTTTGATAGCAGGTTTTTTATCTTTTGGCTTGAAACAGGTAGACACATTTTTATTTTCCAGACAATATTAAACAAACCACCGACTCTCCTTTACAGGTACCACTGATGACTAAAGAAGAGAAAGTACTGAAAGTCAGTTATATTAACCAGGCTTTCGCCATAGGGAAAATCCACTAGGGAAGAACTATGCAAGGATCGCTGCCAAGTCTGCATTAGGAAAACGAGGGAACTTGCTAAAACACCCCCTAGTGCAATAGCTGGGAAATTCATTACTAAAACGTAGTGATCATCTTGCAAAAGTACCAGCAGATTGCACACATTACCGCCTGCCGATTGAAGTGGGAATAACTAAAAGAAAAAGGGTAATGACGGTCGGGGGAAATTGAATTTTCATGGCACTTATCTTCTGTGTCATTCTATTTGCATGAGAACAATGTTTGCCACAGACATTACAGGACCCTAATGAGACCAGGAGACTCTCCCCATGGGTAGAAGCCAGGATGGGTGTTGATGAAACCAATCTATCAATGAGATTTTAAAAGGTGGAATAGTCCCTGCCTTGCTCAGAGCCCAGGTGGGTGGGCCTTCCATCTGAGGAGAGAAGAAATTAAGAATGATGGCTTGAGAGAGTTCAAAGCACACTCGCCTCTCTGTCAGCTGGTCCTTAATGATAACGTACTACTGCTTTCCTTAAAGACCTTCATGTCTTATTCAGGGTAAATGGGGAAAATGTGGCATTTTAGAACCCATGATGTGTTTTCCTATCGATGCTGTCAGCGTGACCGGCCGCTAAAGGAAGAGTTGTTTGTCAGTTTCCATTCTCTCCCATGATTCATCAAACAGTGGCAGTTCATGCATGCAGTATCAGCAGAGGAATAAATAACTTAACAGCTCCATACTGAACACTCACATATTTTATTAAGCGGCCGCCAACCCCGGGGGCACTTCAGCATGTCGGAAGATAAACTCTTCTAGGGGAGTCTCTGAGCACATACTTTTAGTTACAAGCTACTACCTGCCTCGAGCATTTAGTATCAAAATATGAAAGGATCTTTCGTGTTGCAAAGGCAAAAGATGCATTTTATCCCTTGACCCTATTCTTTATGTCAGGAGTAAACCAGTAATGATGTTCATTATTAATGTGTTCAATTTGCAAACCACGTTTTCTCCAAAGAATTGAACTCACAGTCTATTACATATATTAACTTGTATTACATATATTAACTTATACATATATTACATATATTAACTTATATATTAAGTTACATATACTAACTTATCTCACATGATGAGCTGTTTTTCACATGCTGAACCACATTAGTGTCTGACTGCTCTCTCTCTAAATCATAGCTATTTAAGAACAAGTAATAGTTTTCAAACATCCATAGCAGGGGCCATTCCCATTCACATAGGCTGGACAGACCATCGAGAAAGGTTGCAGTTATCACCTTTGGTTATCACCAAGATCTACTCAATTTCTGAAACAGGGTTTGCTGGGCCCTGGCATGTGTTCAACTCACACACTGAATGCTACCAATTTAAATCTTCTTTAGTTCACACCGTTAACCTTTTCCACCCCAGGGTCAGTCTACAGAAAAACAACACAGCAACTGTATTACAGCTTAGGCAACTTAAGTTAGGTTAATTGTATATGAGAATTTTGAGTTATATTTCATATGTCTCCTTTATCTTATATATAAAAAATATATAGTGACTATATTTACAGCTTAGGCAACTTAAATTAGGTTAACTGTATATGAGAATTTTCAGTTGTATTTCGTATGTCTCCTTTATCTTTTTTTTCCCCAGACAGAATTTGTCCTTTATTCATTTAACAAATATTAATGGACTATCCACTAGGCTTCCGCCATTGGTCTGAAGGGAATGCAAAAAATTAATGAATCCTAATTTCAATTATCAAGAAGCATGTGGTTATATACATCAAACAACTGAATCGCAAAGCCTCAGCTAAAGCTAAGGCTAACCATGGCTACATTTTAGGATTTCCCTGTGTATTGTGACTGCCTCTCTCCCACAACTCTGGTAAGAATTTAAGTAAATACGCACTCACTGAAATTTAGTATCTAAGTAGTAGCAATGTTTATTTCCTGGAACCAAACACAGTTAATCTCTAACACAGAAACAAACTGCATCCCAAAAGCTCATCCAGAGTTGGTTTTAGAATACAGAATGCAATTCCTCATAAGCAAAGCATGCATGCATACATGCTCAGTAACTTCGCTCATGTCTGGCCCTTTGCAACTCTAGACTGTAGCCCAACATGCTCCTCTGTCCATGGGATTTTCCAAGCAAGAATGCTGGAGTGGGTTGCCATCCCTCCTTCAGGGGATTTTCCATAAGCAATAGTTTCCTTCAATCAACAGTATAGTGAAGTGAAAATGTTCAAATCAACTCAAGACCAGCATGCCAAAAACCAAGGAGTGCACAGCTTCTTCACTTGTTACCAACTGTTAACAATCCCCACATTTTGGATTCCAACAACCTTTAAGTTTACCTTATTCCTTTCATGACAGGAGAGCAAAAGTATAAAAAGAACTACTTTGCAACCACACAAAAAGAAAGGGAATTCCCTTCCAACTATAAAGTTGTTATGTTTCTTTCCTTGGCAATCCAATCTGGGAATTGGAGAAACACTGAGCTCCTAAAATGAAATTAAATAAAATTTTTAGCACAGGACATCAAAGTTAAACATAGATTATAGCAAGAACATTCCAATCTTAGACATGTGAACCTTTCAGGTGTATGTTACACTGAATTTAATTGGGAACGCTAATTGTTAAGGATTCTCAGGTGGCACTAGTAGTAAAGAAACTGCCTGAGACATGAGACATGGGTTTAATCCCTGGGTTGCGAAGATCCCCTAGAGGAGGTCAGGGCAACCCACTCCAGTATTCTTGCCTGGAGAATCCCATGAATAGAGCAGCCTGATGGGCCACAGTCCAGGGGGTCAAAAAGAGTCAGACATATTGAGAATAGCACAGCATATGGTAACCATACTTTGAGAATTACTATAATGAAGAAAGAGTACAGACATTAGAAACATAAGTACTCTATTCAAATCCTAGGCTTTTTAACTCAGTAGTTGACTTAATCCTTACAGGCACTAATGAATCAATAAAAAGGAACACTAAATACCAGCACAAAGTTGTGAGGATTAAATGAAGTATTACAAAATAAAAAACCTGCAAAATTACAGGAGCTTAATAAGTTTAAGAAAGTATTGCACAAACACTACTGAAATCTCTGAAAAAGAATCTTATAATTTCTCACAACAACCTGCAATACATAGGAATTTTTTCCCATTGAATTTCTAATAAATGATATGTGCGACAATTGACCTAACTAATAATAGTTTCCCAATGCCACAGGTACATGGTACATTTACAATTCAACCAGGCAGTGAATGCAAAAGCAGTTAACATTTGGGGTGCAACTAAATTGGCAACTGGTATCAGTTGCCATCAATTAAACTGCCATCAATATAAACATGGAAAATATGCAAAATTATTTATCTGTATAAAGATATAATCTTACCTTATTTAACATGATCTCAAATAACATCAGATCTGACTGCATCTCCAGGGCATCTTCTAGTCTACGTCAACCATCCCCCAACTCCTTCCAGATGAGAGCCTACCCTTACTTTCTCAATCAATCCAAAAGGACACATTGAGTCCACTCGGATAACTCAAGGTAATCTCCCTATCTTAAGAGCAGCTTAATCAGCAACCTTAATTCTACGTGCAAACTTAATTTCCCATTTGCCATGTAACCGAACATGTCCACAACTACAGGGGATGAGGATATGCTCATATTTGACGGCCATAATTCTGCCTTCCATATTAAAATCACTTAATATTTATTGATCCCTGACCATATGTTCAGTAAACTCCTTCATTTTCCCCAAAACAAGCCATTTTAAACACTTAAGAGGAGACATTTTTCTAGGCAAATCTCTTTTCTATTTCAACTTACAGACACATATCTCAGTAGCTACTTTATCTCCATACATATTTACTATTTCTTGATTATTTCTTTTAGTTCAAAATGAATCAAGGTCAAGAAAGAAATGCACATAGTTAGAAAATGGTAGGAGATACTTTAAAATATGTGTGCTATTTCAAGAAAAAATTCATTAGAAATTTAAAATGTAGATTATGTGCTCAGAATTTAAGTTTGATCCATAATATTTATGTTACAAATCTACTGAGGAGGTGCTTTGCTGCCTTATGTCACGAAAGGCTTAGTTGCATGCGTGTGTGTTAGTTGCTCAATTGTGTCTGACTCTGCGACCCAGTGGGCTGTAGCCCGCCAGGCTCCGCTGTCCATGGGATTCTCCAGGCAAGAATACTGGAGTGGGTTGCCATGTCCTTCTCCAGGTGCTAGTTAGAAGTAACTTGTTCCATATTTTTCATGTTGACAGAATCAGAACCAGAACTAAAAGCACCTAGCTTAAGAGGGAGTTCTCTGTTTAAAATGAAGAATAGCCTCCTAAATATGAGACATTTCTAGTAATAAAACAGATTATTTTAGTAGAGGTAATTCTCTTGTGAGTTTAAGTACTTAGCAAAGTGTAAAGGGCTACCATCTCATCAAGAAATAGAAATGTAAAGGAGTCATATTGGGTGGAAGGGTGGATTAAATCATGATCAAGTCTCTTCCAAAATGTATTACATGGATTTAACTTAGATATGATCTATTCCATGAAAATGCAGATCTGATCTTTCACATGTTGTTATATACCATCAATTTGGGGATTTACTTATACTCATCATTTTATCACTGGTACTGTCCATTTTCTGTTGAGTTTTCCCTTGTTATTTAAATATTCTATAATTATTATGGAGGAGTAGGAAGTCAACTGTAATTTTAAAAAAAGATCTTGTTTCATTGTATACTGATTGAAAATTCATAAAGTATTAAATGTCACAAAATATACTTTTCAAGGTTCATTTTGGCTTTATTGCTACAATGTTAACTAAAGGGAATTATCTGTTGCATATTATAAGTGGTAAAGAAAAAGAGTTTGACTTCCTTGATTCACCTTAATAACCACATTTCATTCATGAAATGACTGAACATTTTTCAGAAAGACATAACTCACTGAATCTGACTCCAGAAGAAACAAAATATCCGGACAGACATAAAACAGGCAATGAGAATGAATTTGAAATCACAAAAATTGCTCACAAAGAAAAACTCAGGCCTAGATGCCTTCGTTGGATAATTCTACTAAATATTTACAGGAAATTTCACAGCCATTTATACACAAACTCTTCCAAAAACTAGAAGAGGAAGGGATATTTCCCAGCTTATTTAAGGTACCAGTATTACTATAATATCAAACTAGGCAAGTTATCACAAGAAAAAGATACTGCAGACCAATCTCTCTTATGTAGATGCAAAAATCCTTTTAACAAAATACCAGAAAAGTGAATCTAGCAACACATAAAAAGTATTATATCACATGATCCAGTGGAATTTATTCCAGAAATTCAAGATTGATTTTTAACATATGAAATATAATCAATGTAATATCTCAATTAATAGAATAAATGATCACTTCACATGATCATTCCAAAAGATGCAGAAAAAAAAAAAATTGAAAAAAATCTAATATCTCAATGTAAAAAACTTTCAACAAACAAGGAAGAGAAAGAAACTTCTTGACCTGATAAAGGCCATTTAGTAAAATTCCATAGCTAACATTATACTTAATAGTAAAAAAAAAAAAAAAAAAAAAGAGTACATCTTCCCCTATGATCAAGAAAAACACAAGGATGTCTAGCCTTATCACTTCCATTGAACACTATACTAGAGGTTGTAGCCTGATCAATTAGGTAAGAAAATTAAATAAAAGTATGCAAGTTGGAAGGAAAATACATAATACTAATATATGCTACAACATGGAGTGGACCTCAAGAATGATTTGCTAAGTGAAAGAAGCTAGACCAAAAGAGTCATGCTATGTGAAAGAAATCAGACGAAAAAAGCCAATATATTTGATATCTTATATTTCCACTTATATGAAATGTCTAGAATTGGAAAATTCATGCCTACAGGAAATAGATTAGTGGTTGCCTGCAGTGGGGGCCTAAAGGGAATGAGCTGTGATATCTAATCAGTACAGGTTTTCTTTCTGAAGTGAGAAAAACAGTAAAATTAGACAGCAGTAATGTTTGTGCAACTGAATTTATTAAAAACCACTGAATTATACACTTTAACAGGGTGAAGGTTATGTATGTGAATTATGTTTCAGTACAGTTGTTATAAAAATAATCTAGGGTGTAAGGAGCAATCTTAATAATTTAAGAAATCATAAGTGTCATATCAATTCTAGAGCAAGGCCTTTCAGTCTTAAGTGTGCCTCGAATCACTTGAGGATTTTTTAAAAAACAAAGCTGCTGATCCAGTAGGTCTGGGTGGGATCTAATATTATGCAGCTGTAACATGTTCACAGGTGATGCAGAAGCTGCTTGATCTAGAGGAACATTCTTAGTAGCAAGCTCCTAAAACACCACTATCCAGGATGGTAGCCACCACCCACGTGTGGTTTTAAACCATTAAAAGGGGGCTAGTTTGAATTAATATGTGTTGCAAGTGTAACAGAATCACTGGATTACAAAGACAGCATGGAGAAAAGAATTTAAAGAAAACTTACACTGATTATATACAAATATGAAATGTTGGATATCATGTTTAATATTACTAAATTAATTTCCCCTGTTTATTTATTTTATTGCATTTTTAATATGGCTCCTAGAAAACTTCAAATTATGTAGTTTACATTAGATTTCTCAGACGGAGCTATCCTAGAGTATTTTCTCAGCATCATCAACAAACTCTATTGCTGAACTTTAAAGGCCAAGAGTGATCAGTATCAAGAAGGGTCTCAGTTGTCATTACCTGTAAACAGGCCATAGTTTTATCACAAATGAACCCTGCTGAATGAATACAATGGATAAATAAAAGTAATACACCCCAAAATACTCTTGTACAATGATCCTAAGAAGTACTACCAGAAGTAAAGGAGTAGAAGAAAATTATTAAATGCACATCTTCAAATAATGTGATATAACTAAGGATTGTGCTGACGTTACAGTACTAGAAAGAACATATACTAGAGCACAGTAAAGTCAATGAGCAACAAATATCTAAAGAGCAGAACTTAAGTGGGAGAGATTCTGTGAAAACCAAGAATATACTCATGGCAAATGATAAATTTTACATATAAGTATCATGGAAAGACCCCATTTATTGTTTAATTTCTTCAACCTCACCTAAATATGTCAATTGCAAATACAAACTTTAAAGTAAGTCATAAAAGAATGTCATTATTTTTTGCTGAGCTGGTCATAGAAAATAAAAAGTTTTTTTCACTGATTTGAGATGCATTCAGTATTTATCAGTAAATCAGCATAAGACAGAAATACTTAAGCGCTATCACAAACTCAGTGAAAGACAACCTGAACAGCAAATCAAAGTGTGGTCTCTCAAAATAGTGTAAGCTGACAGATAGCTGTCCACCTATAATTATGCTAGAGTTCTGAAAGACGATTCACAAAGCATTCATTCCGGCAAATTAGATGAATGAAACATTGACTTTGTAACTGACTACACTCTTCTTAAGGTCAAAATGGTCCAGATAGAAATAGAAAGCCAGACAAAGATAATAAGAACTTTAATTAGTCTTCCCTTTTTTTTTAATCTCCTTTAAGGTTTCAGACCATTCTGAAAGGCACTCAATGAACTATGTGATATTATACCTAAACAGATAAAGTCAGCACCAAAGTTAAATTTCAATGTAAAAGTTAAAATAATCATCTTAAATTTATGTGTACCTCAATTTATTGATTACACATGTATAAGGTACACTCTCTAATCAATTTCACTAAAAAAATAAATGACCCCTCTCATATTGCAGGTATTTATGTAATACTGTCCTGATATACTTGGAAAAGGGGATCTACAAGGCAGATATTAAGCAACTAATGCCAGTAATGCATAAAAATTTCCCACTCTGAGAGCTGATAAAAAGAGAGAAAGTTGTGTACTGCATTTAGTGGGCATACTATGGGACTTGGGGAAAGGGAAGGATGGTCAGTGCAGGAATCCCTGGTGTGACTTTGAGTTGACATAAGAAAGATGAATAGAAGTTATATACGTGTTATGGAGTTGAAAAACCCCACTACAAGCCAAAGACACAGCCATGTGCAAAGGCTCTGGAGTAGGAGAAAGCTTGATGAATTTACAGAACTTAAAATATGAGGCTGAACCATTGAGAGAAAGTAAATTAGGAGAAAATAGGTGGAAATCAATCAGTATAAGTCCTTTTAGACAATAAGCAGCCACTGAAGGCATTTAATTCAGATTTCATTTTGATACATTTTTGAGATATAATAAAGAGAAAAATGAATTAGAAATTACAGTAGCTCAGGTGAGATATGATGATTGATGGAAATGAGAGAAGTGAGATTGTTAAGAGAGACTGTCTAAAGGTAAAATCAATAGGACTTGGTTCTGGGTTAGATTTGGGGGTTAAAACAGGGCAAGAGTCAAAGAGCAGAAGTAAATGAATGTCAATCCTTGGGCAAGAGTACCTGAAGAGGGCCCTTTTCAATGACGGGAGGCACTGTTAGTATAATAACATTTTAGACATTTTCAGTTTGAAGTGTCCCTGAGACATTTAAAAACAGCTGTCAAACACACAGTTGGGAACATGGTCTGTAGCTTAGCAGAATGGCCTGCCTCAGGGACATAAATCTGGTAGTAATTGACACAAAAGTTATAATTAATGCTGTGTGTATAGAAGCAATAACTTAGGAAGCATATATAGATGTAAGAAGGACTCAGAACTGAGAATTAAGGAATTCAAAATTTTTAATAACCAAGATATACAAGAACATTTCTGTAAAGGAGAATGAGAAAGAAAGACCAGAGATGTCAAAAAATACATTTCTTTATTTACCTCACTTGGAATAAAAGCAATCTTCTTTTGATGGGGAATCCCTATTTATCCCTGAGGGCCCAGAAAAGTCACTACTTTATTTCTGGGGCATGTTCTTAACCCACTCAGCTTCACTGAACATTTGCATAAATATTCTACTTTTGCTCAAATATTGTTGTAATAAATTTTTTACATTCTTATATATACTCTTGAGGATAACACATTATTGAAGGCAATAGCAACTAATTTCTAAACTGGAAGTTATGTATATTTTTTTGTTTTTAGACTTAAAATACATCTAGTTTAATTATTTTCATAGAAAGATGGTGAGTTCTTGGTTCATACTTGAGTGTCTTTTAAAGACTGAAGTGTCACATTTTCTAATAATAAAATTATGATAATGAAATTTGATTTTAATTGGGAAAATAAACTGTATACTGTTAAAAACTCAATTATACTTGCAGCTCTAACTGGTAACTACTGTGTCTTGAAAGCATCTGTTCCTAAAGTTAATTAAACTTGACATTCACATGGTCAAATCTTGCCAATCATAGTTTCCAAATAATTTTCGTTCTCTATAACACTCTGCCATAGAATCAAATGCATTTTTGTTTTGCTGGCACTGCTTTGTAATAAACTATCCTCGAAAAAGTGGAAGGATGAGGAGCCAGTGTTGTTTTGGATAAGAAAATATTCTCATCTCAGGATTTCACTGATGTAGCCAAATCTATGTTTATAATTTATAAGCCTCATCCAGTCTGGCTTTGAAGTATGATTACCTTCATACACCTTTCTGTTGTTCTCTGCAGAAAGGGGAATGGAAAGATAACCCATCTTTCCTGGCCATTAACATTGTATTTGACAATCCTCTTGTTTTTGATATATAAACAGGAGGATGGGGGGGAAACACAGTTTGAGATATAACTGTTCCTCTTAACTTTCAGAGGCTTTTTTTTTTTTAAGGACTACAAAAAAACAAACGAGTTACTCATCTGTCCTCCACATTTTACTATAAAGAATTTTTCTTTTGTTCTCAATGCAAATGGTCATTGGTTCATCTCTCTCACCCGGGACAGTTATGTCACATCTCTTGACTAATACGCATGCATTTGCCACTAAAAGACATTTTAACTGAGAGCTGTCACATCCGTCATCTCCACTCGGCCTGGTTAAAAATTTTATCTGCCGTCTTGAATTAATTTCAGCTTGCCTGAGCCCAGCAGGGGAGTTTAGAGTGGTTTAGTTAAATTCCTCATTTTAAAAGAATATTATGGTTCCCTATTTTGAGTTTTCTTCTACATCTAATTTTTGTTTCACATTACTGAAACAATGTTATAATTATACGTCCACTAAAAAGGAAAAATCAGAAACAAAAAATAATAAAAGTAATCATCCAAGTGTGACAATCTCCTGAGAAAGCATTTTCTTGGACTTTATTTTCCTCACCAATTTTCCTGTTATTTCACAAATTAGCTATAATCCCACCTAAACAGTGCATAACTAAGAGGTAAATATGCAGAACCGAGAGAAAAGAAAATGACAACCACAACACTGACCATCAGGAGAATCTCAAAAGTGGGGGGAGGGAAGCAAAATAGGAATAAGGCCTTAAACATAAAAGTATTTAAGATAGATCAGATCTGCGACAAGGCTGTTTGCAACCAAATCAATAATCTCTTCTCCTTAAAGATATCCTTCAACAGTTTGCTTTTCAGGCAGTCAACACAGATATGGGTAGGTAAGGAAGTTCAAGCTGTGAGTTGGATGCAGGGGATATTTAAAAGCCAACTAAGTATCTGAATCTCTTATAAGCCACTCCTGACCTGTGGGGATACAAACCCCCATGACAACTACTGAACTTGGGAGAGATATACAGTCTTGAAGATTTCAAGTTGAGTTTTCTGTGTCTGGAAATAGCTACAGTACTAGGGAGATTTATTAAGGCCGTGCAGCGATGCTAAAAATCCCCCAGTCAGGATACATTAAATACAGTCTAGTCTCATTAAATACTACCTACATACATCTGTTTGCAAAATATCAGAATTTGAAGTATCTCCAAGGTTTTAATTAACGTACCCTGGTCAGTAGCTCAGTAGTTATTTTAATGCCTTAAACTGAAAGGAGTTATCAGAATCACTATTAGATAACTAAAACTCCATCACCCAACCTTCTCAGGCATTCTGTTAAAAAAAAATCGGAGGGAGAGGATACAGTACATGTATTTGCTTTGATTTAATCAGGATTAAGGAAATTGTACTTTTAATTAAGCTAAATTGGTAGTTTAAAAGGTTATATTAAATTTATCTTTAGCCATAAACTATTTTATGAGCAAGATTTTGTTTCATATTTAATGGCATTTGTTTGACCTAATGGGATTTAATATTTATAAAAATCTCACCTGATACGAATTATTTTTGTGTTGCACTCTCTAGGAAAAATTGTGAAAGCTGCAACATCAGCAGTCTCTTTACGATGATCTTCCCTTAACACTGCATTAAATGTGTTTTTACTAAGGACACAGAATATGAGAAACGAATGCAAGTATTATTTTACCTTTGTACAAGGAATAAGTTCAAGCAGTATTTCTTTTCCTTTAAATATGGGTGAGTAAAGACAGAAACACAGTTTTCATGCTGATATTATCAGGCGCAGGGGAAACGCCTCCTCATGCTTGGGTTTCCCCAACTAGCAGTGAATCACAGTGTATCCTGCGCTAAAACTGCAACGCAATATTATTGTTATTAAAATCCTTTTAATCAATAGGAATGACGAAAGTGACTAAATCAAAAGAGGTAACCGAAACAGCTGACTGCAATGGGTGAGGAGTGGGATAAAGGAAGAAGCACAGAAGTGTTTTAAACCTATATCCTTTAAAATTTACTAATTCAGCCATCTGGCAAGTTTACCGCTATTATTATAAATTCTTATTTAAATGATAATAAAATCACGTGCTGACAGGAAATTAGTCATGCAAGGACCTGCATATGCACTGCCTTCTGCCCAGCCTCCGGAACTAGGTGTAAAGTTCAAGGTTGCTCATTTGCTCAAACCACATGGGGTAGTGAAATGCTGGCAACTTTTAAGTCTTTCAAGGTACCCCCCAAATTCAACTGACCTTTTATAACTTTTAGGGAGAAAAGTGTGAGGTAGGGTGGAAGAAATGTGGATTTATGAATGTCAGATTCTCTCCCCAAGGCACTTCATCTTTCCTTGTTTTACTAAATGTTAGAAACCCAAAGAAAAGAGAGAGGATTTATGGGTCTGTATAACTTTTGCACTAGTTCTTTGCCACAATAAAATGGGAGTGAAGTGTGATATGAGCAATGACAGTATATTAAATAATACATTCAATGATGTAATATTATATTACATTTTGGTTCTAGAAGTATTTTGCAAATTATATATAAAAGTACATCACAAAATCATTTTAATATACAAAACCGTGCTTTACAGAGGAAATATTTCCATGGAACCTTTATCACTATGATCATAAAACTGTTTTTGAAAATGCTTTGTCCTTATAAAGAAAGTTTATTCCTAGATCAAGTATTTTATCTTATGGCGATGATGGCTAATTTTATATAATAGCAATATTAAAAGTAAAACTATTTAATATAGCAATTTATTTAACACATTCCAGCTTGAATAAAACTATTAATATTTTATTAAATTTTCACCCTTTGGGATCCTCCCAAATGAGCATCGGTTCTCCCTTTTTTACAGTTGAAAATACTGGAGCTTCAGGCAGAATAAAAAGGCCACGAAGGGACACAGAACTAAGAAGAACCAAAGGCAGCGACCAGTCTCAGGTCTTCTGATTCAAAGATCAGAAGATAGGACTCAGGATGCTAGAGGTAGTAAATAAGATTGGAACTATTAAAATAAAAGAGTCAACACTGTTTCTTGTTAGGTAAATAACTTTCTAACATAAACAGGTGTGTATTGCATATAGCATAGGTATATAAATTTACTAAACATTTCACCTATATGCATGCCTGAATTTCAGATTTTTTCTTTGACACGTTAGACTCATTCAATTAAATTTTTGCAATGACATCATTTGAAGTTTTTAAGGAAAGATAACTTTGGAAAAGATTCCAGTAACACAATTCATCAGTGTATTTACAATTCTCTATGTAATTGAAGACACCACTTACTGATAGATAAGATCATCAAAATGAGTATTAACCCTGTTTTAACTAAAATCCTCCCCTATTCAAATCTTGAGAGGAAAAAAAAAAAGATTATTTCCAGAGAGAAAAATTCATCTTTTATCAACCGAAACTGGCCAATCAATCCTGCCTCCCTCTCTCCCTGCAAGCTGGATTTGGCTCTTCTGCATGCAGTAATGAACTGCTTCTGACAGAGCCATCGCCCTTCCCCCTTGCCCCAACCCCCTGCATGTATTTAAATTCAAACACGCACAGCTCATGTATAAGCAAACAGGTGCGGGGATCCGGGGGCTGCCAAACCCGGAGCAGGCAGGAGGTACATGTGTAACTTGCTGACTGTGTCACGCTGCTGATAGAAGGCGACAAGCCCAGACAATGGGGAGGGTCAGTAGGTGGCTCTTTGATTTCTTTGGCTTCCTGACATGGCAGCAGCCCCAGGAGTCTGCAGCTTGTAGAAGAGCTAATGTTCTCTACCCTAGAACATTTAAGTGGCAGCAGTGAAATTTTTAGATGACCTGCACAGTAGCTTTCTGCATTTTCTAATCACCACCTCCAGCAGTTAAGTGCATGAGGCTGCTCCCCAGAAACTCAAGACATCAATACCAAAAGTCCCAAACCATTGCCTCCCCTTCCTCAGAATTGTCAATAGACAAACAGCAATAACGTCACACGGTATCCACAGATGGATAAGCATGCTATCAGATATTTAAAGTATTTGAAAGAGTATTAATTGGAAAAGAAGAGTGGTGTCAGGTTGTTTATAGTACATGTAGAAGTCATCTTTCTGTCAACACTTAAACCAGCACAAATTTATGCCATATTTATCAGAGGTCACCTAACACTAATGACATTCCGTTGATGGAGGCAGAAAAATGATACCTTTAAATTAGGAAAACTGCCCCCTTGTCATATTTTAAATATCCATCGAGGTTCCATAGTCTGCCTACTTTTAGAGCATTTGGGGATATTATGAAACACATAAAAGTTTAAGCAATGTTTTATTAACATTTTAAATTAGTGTCTCTCAACTTTTTAAGGCAATGCAGAGCTTTCAACTTTGCTGTCTTATAAAAGTATATATCCTAAAACACATTACTTCTCCTTTAGAATATTAGCTGCAAGGATCACAGTAATATATTTGCAAATTTAAACATACATTTTTTTTGTAACCCTAATTGTCACAACCCAAACGTTTAATTTTTAAACATGTCTCCCATGAAGCAGTATTCATATTATTTTGTCATGATACTTTTTAACATGTTGAAAAGTCGTGAAATTCTTTCACTTAGAACTTCTTTTCTGACTTCTTAGCTCCTGGAGAAATGAATTCTCTACACTATCCATAAAGTTCATGTTCACACTCTTTCAATAACTACTGTAGACACTCAGGACTCTAAACTATTAAAGCCAATTAACTTCTCATATTCATTTTCAGTTTGAATCAGAGTAACTTCATTATGTATGATATTAATATTTAAAAGCACGTGATAAAAGATGAATGTACCAGGGCCACTGACAAGTTCCTATCATGATCCATATTTTTGCACTTAGAGAGATTAAAATAAGATAAAACAAATGCTCAGAGATGTATCTACTGTCCATTTTCATCAGCATGCTCCACTGAGCAAGGCATTAATAAATAATTATTTCAAGGCTCACTATCACTAATATTTGAGGCCTGACTCTGACTGAGAGCCAAATTATACCTAAGTTTGTCACAAAGCTTTCATATTGGAATTAATGAAAGTTCTACTTGCTTCTACCTCCTTCTCCTAGTTAGCTTTTTATACTTCCTAAAAATGAGTGATACAACTTCATATTAAAACTCCAGAGCTATGTATCTTGTATTATTACTTGAATATGAATTACTATCCTTGATTCAATATTTCAAAGTTTACAAAGGGTAAATAAATTGTTCATATATATTTATAATCAAGCAAGGTGATGTATATATGTACATGTGTATTATTTATGGTATAGATATAATATTTATATATAGTATATGCATATTTATATATAGTATAAATATAGCATTTTATTTGAAATATAAATATTTTTTAAAATAGAATACATTATTTTAAGCAGGACAAGCTGGGAAGAATACTACCATGGGAAGAATCACACATGGAATATGTTAAGAAGTTTAAAATGTTTAAAGAGTTGAAATTTCCTCATATGAAATATTCATGTGGAAAAATATGGGACCAGTGATTACCAAGAGTCAAATTATGCAGAAGGAAAAAAAAACCCTCTAACTTCAATGGGATTTCAAAGGAGAAAAAGGCCAATATAATCCTGACTGTATGGGAGTGAAGTTTGAATAATTTTCATCTTGCAGTACATTTAAAAGGGAAAGAAAATGGAGAGTAAACTGGTTAAACAAGTAAGAAAAATTGCAGAGTAAGAAATAAACATTAACATAAGTGAGAGACTGAAGTTTTGGTCTACACAAAGAAGGTATTTCCTGATAGGAATTATGAAAGGTAAGGGTTGCATAAATAAGGTGGAACCAGAGCATGTATGAAATTAAGAGTAAATCAGCGAAGGGTGGTCTTTGTGTTTCATCTGACAGACAATGAGCTCTAAGAAGAGCAAAGTGCCATGGAGAAAATAAATGTTTTAACAATTGTCAGTAAGTTTACAGAGTGGCATGGAGAAGCAAGAAGTCTAGAAAGCATAATGATAAGTGCTTCTAAGAATAGCCCAAGTATCCTTCATAGGGGGACACAAGAAGAGTGAATATGAAAAAATGGAAAAATATCAGAGAAATTCTTAAAGAATATTTGGGTAACCAAGAATTCAGCAGAAATATACAAATATAGATTCAAGTGGGAGAAATGTTTTTTATTTATCTAAGTAAAAAAGAAAAAAAGAAACAGGTCTTCAGTCCACAAGTATTAAACATAGCTGAAGAAGGTACAGTATATTATACTGATTTTATATAAAATAAAAGGTATAAAAAAAGGTATAAAACATAAAATGATGTTTAACACTACAGACTGATAAATTGTATGGTGTGTGAAGAATACTTTTAAAAGCCCTTGTTTATAAAATCCTATCTGGGAGATGATTTGGAAAACTGTCATAAAGCACTCCAGCTAGAGAGGCTTCCCGGGTGGCTCAGTGGTAAAGAATCCGCCTGTCGATGCTGGAGACATGGGTTCAAGCCCTGGGTCAGGAAAATCCCCTGGAGAGGGAAACAACAATCCACTCCCTTACTCCTGCCTAGAAAATCCCAGGGACAGAGGCTACAGTCCATGGAGTTGCAAAAGGGTCAGACAAGAACACGGCTAAACCACAGAGCTAGAAGCTTGCTTTTCTTTGCTTACCTGCTGAGGCTGAGGTACGTGGAGTTGCTAGAGTACGTGTACGTTTAGTCGTGTCCGGCTCTTTGCGACCTCACGGACTGTAGCCTCCCACACTCCTCTGTCCCTGGGACTCTCAGGCAAGAATACTGGAGTGGGTTGCCATGCCCTTCTCCAGGGCATCTTCCCAATTCAGGGACTGAACTCACGTCCCTTGTATCATCTGCATTGGCAGCAGGTTCTTTACCATTGGCACAACCTGGGAAGCCCAAGACACATGGAGCCCAGATTCTAATCAGGTTATGCTGGGCTTCAATTAATATAACCTTAGGTGAGGACACCTGGCCTTACATATTTTGTTTTCCACTTGCATAATGACTGCTGGGAGCCAAGCCCTGAGCTTAATTTGGGGAAGACATTTCTCAGCAAGAAAACAAGGCTAATAACATCTCCTTGAGTTACAAAGAGGCGAGAATACAATTCTACATATACATAGATCCCATGGTTTCTGACCCAACTCGGGCCCTCAGAAAAGGCGTTTGCCTTTCCTTACTTCTATAGCAAGGTCCAGAGGGCTCGAAAGGAAATTCTGTACTAACAGGCCCTGTGTTCCTTGAAGGAGCTCATGCGTGAGGAGTATGAGAAGCAAATTAAAGCAAACAACTTTTCCCTCAGTTAATCCTGGTAGGGAGACCCAACAACTTGCCTGCTAGTTGTATAATTTATTTTGTATTCCAGGTGTATAAGCAACAGGCTCAATAGCAGAAACAGCAGATTTTACAAAATCATCTAACAAAGTTACACTTGAGCTTTTACAATTTCTCCTTTTCTAAGGTTATTTCCATTTAAACAACATTTTATTATAGTATTAACAATATACTTAAGATTTGGATATCATATACTTGCACTAAGAAGCGTCACTTTGGAGGAAAAAATCTCAGCCTACACTTGAAGGCATCCAAGTCTTTGCAAGTGAGTGTATGTGTTAAAACATGTAATTAACTATACTAGTCCATACAAGTGTATTTCAACTACATATTCAAAGTTGGGACTTCCCAGGTGACGCGAATGGTTAAGAATCTGCCTGCCAATATAGGAGACATAAGAGACGTGGATTTGATACCTGGGTGAGGAAGATCCCCTGGAGGAGGGCATGACAACTCACTCCAGTATTCTTGCCTGGAGAATCCCATGGACAGAGGAACCTGGCGGGCTACAGTCCATAGGGTCGCACAGATTCAGACACGACTGAGGCAAATTAGATGCACATTTGTAGGGAAAGAGCAAATTAGCCAAGATGGCATGGTCAGGTTCTCTCGCTCCAAGGGATCTCAACCCAAGTTTTGCAAATGATTACGTAACAGTTGAGATCACTTATAGCACTGTGCATGTGCATTGCAAGGTACTCGCTTGGCCATGGGCTACCTTTGTTCTGTAAGCATATATAAGTTCCACCTGGAAAGCCCTTGGAGCAAGGTTATGTTATGAGAGGTTATGTTACGGCTGCTGCTACGGCTGCTGGGCCAGCCTGGAGAGAATAAACATATCTGTGGTTCCTATAGCTCCTCGAGTTTTCTGCCAGCTTCCCCACTCGGGCCTTCCCACCCTGGGTTCAGATAACAGTGTGCCCAATGAGATACAGTGGAGAGAACGGGCATAGTCAGCAAGATCAGCAAGACATTCGCATAGTTGGCAGGATCAGCAAGACAACATTCCAAGTTGAAGACATACTAAGAGTTTATGACTATCAAATATATAAAACATTAATTAAGTGTTTTCTGGTCATATTGATTCTCTTTAGATTTGATCTTTAAAATCTGAGTTTACATCTTTAAAATTGGATAAAGGTATTTTCAAGATCTGAGTGTGTATACACACTTGGGATATTTCTAGTAGGCTTTACATACAGATGTGAGAAATAGAGGGAAAGCAGGAGAGAGTTAGACAAAGAAAGATTTTTCTGAATTTTGGTAGCTAGCTTCCAAATACCCATTAACTGCTCAACTTAGAATGCGCTAGTGCAAACTGGAACATGTACTTTTAGTTATGTGTTCTTCAGTCATTTTAAAATTACATTAACTGAATAATTCTCTAAGTTCTACTATCAGTAAAAGAGTATTATAACCCAGGAGTAGGAAGATAGAGTGGTGTTAGCACAATTTCTACAATAGAGTTTTACACAAGGATGTAAAAGAAATGAAAAATCATTCATTCAGTGTAAGCCTGTTTGGCCTCCCTCTAATTTATCACAGCTTACATCTCTTGCCTGCCAGCAGAGCTGAATTCATATGTTATTGTCCCAAACCTGTCACTTCCTGGACTGCTTTTTAATCTTCCTCCCTGAATTACATTCAGAAAGGTCACCGCTATCCAATTAGAACCTTATCAAAGATGCACATGCAGGCCAGATTCACGCTTATCGAGAATGGGTCATAAATCCAGAAATCGCGCATCACAAAGTGCCATTACCATAATGAGAAACTGAGGAGGGGATGAAAAAGAAGTGACAAAACACCTGTGTATTCGCTCATCTTTGACTCCACTCTTGAGGGGTGTCATGAAACGCGAGCCACTGGAAGGAAGACAACAGGGTGATGGAGAAGAAAGGAAGGAAATCAAAGCAGTGGGCTTCAAGAGCGTCACCAAGGGCATCTTATTCTGCCTGCAGGTTGAGGAGAATGACCAATGATAAAACAAGTCCACCTACTCTGAGAGCTTATGCCCTGCAGCCTGGGGCTTCCCATGTGACACTGTGGTTCAGAATCCGCCTGTCAGTGCAGGAGACGCGGGTTTGATCCCTGGGTCAGGAAGATCCCCTGGAGAAGAGGAAATGGCAACCCATTCCATTAAGTATGTGTGAAATCCCATGGACAGAGGAGCCTGGCGGGCTACAGTCCATGGGTCACGAAGAGTCGAACATGACTGAGCATGCACACACTACACCTTAGAATACAAAGGAACAAGCAAGTGCTTCTTGACCGGATGGAATTATACATCTACAACCCGTATTTATACACAGGCTTACCTTCTTAATAATCTTGGGCAAATATTACTTGCTGTAAGATTATGTTAGATGTGTTCATTTCAGAAAAATACTCAGAACACTTCCTTTTAAGTCTGAAATTATTATACTGGGTCATAAGTTGCTTGGAAAGGAACAGTTTCTTTCATCCTGAGAGTGAGTCTCATTAACAATTTATCACAACACACCATAGGTAACTCACTCCATAACATTCATAGAGCAGCAAATAAAAATTTTGATTTAAACAAGTGAGAAGTGAGGAAGTAATAAGTTTTCCAGTTTCACTGAGATATAATTGCATACAGCACTGTAAGTTCAACGTGTACAGCGTAATGATTTGGTAATCATTTTCCACACAAAAGGGTTTATTAATTTCCAAGAAGAAACTGAAGAGGAATTTCTAAAGGTTCCCTTTAAACAGAAAGCCCTTAAGTATTTAAAATAAAATCACCCACAGAAGTTTAAGAAAATGTTTCATTGTATATAGGAAGGCACACCATGAGTGGGTCCAAAATTGGGTCCCTGGACTCAATTTTAATCTCACACCATATTCACTTATATCAAAGTGCTGGGATCACTGAAAGTGTATGAAGCTACATGTTGACAGGAGTGTAATTTGCTGTTTATGTTTCCAAGGTCAGTTACCAGCAGACTCAATATAGTCCTATGAATGCTGATTTCAGGGAGACTGGGAGGTACTGTGTAATTAAATGTAAATGAATCTCTGACATAATCTGAGCAGTACAAGCTTAATATCAAATTTCATAATGTAAAGAGTATATCTCCCTCCTCACTCCTTCAGGGTGCAGTATGTCTTTACCCTCATAATGGTCCTCGCTGAGTTTTTAGTTCACTCAGAATCTGGTTATACAAAGAACATTATTTGGTCACCTCAGATTTTAGCCATTTCATCTTCATCTAAAAACTAATATGGCTTCAGGAAAAAAGTCACAATAAAAGTAAAGCCTCTCTGTCGGAGGCACTCCAAGGTCAGGCTGTTAACAGAAGTATTTGCATTCTGTCAGGATGCTCACAAGTCCATGTTTAACAAGCAGAATGTAATCATCCATTTGTGAAGCTTAAAATTACAAAAATCTCCCTAGAACTATACATCTGCAGTTGACAAATGTATGGCACACACCCACCCATCCTTCCTCCCCTCCTGCCTCTAGTATTCTGTGGGGTTTTGACTTTCAGCTGGTCATGAGGAAGTAAAGATATACTCCTGTTTTATTTTGATGTTGACAAGCATGTCATCTATAACTGAGGCTCTGACAAGTGGGGCTGTCAGGATTTGCCTTAATGGGGAAGTGATTGACCTTTGCTCATAATTATCAAAACAAGGGGAAGAAAAGTGACTTGTGAGGCAGCTGCCACTTCGGCTGCTTTCCAACTTCAGAGAAAGCAGGGAAGAGAGGTCTCTCTAAATCTGAGCGCAGAAGACACAGCCGATAAGAACACAAAGCTTTACTGTGAAATGGGAATATGACTAATACATGCTCTCTGAAGAAGTATTCTGTTGTGAGGATATGCTGATCTGTAGAGTTGGGAACTATTACCTTATTGAACTGGTTTCATATCTGCGTTACATATGACACTTCCAAATCACTCAAGTGATTGTTGCTGTGGTGGTTGTTCAGTCGTGTCCGGCTCTTTGTGACCCCACAGACTGCAGCACACTAGGCTTCCCTATCCTTCGCCATTTCCCGGAGTTTGCTCCAACTCACGTCCGTTAAGTGATGCCACACAATGTGATGGAGGATTCAAAAATAAACTTTAGGCTTATCTTCACTGCGAAGCACTTAAGATGCTGGAAAATATGGCTGCAAGGTTTCATAGTATTAATATACCCAAGGTAAGTTTTCAAAGGCTTCCCTGATAGTTCAGTTGGTAAAGAATCCATCTGCAATGCAGGAGACCCCGGTTCAACTCCTGGGCTGGGAAGATCCCCTGGAGAAAGAATAGGTGACCCAGGCCATTATTCTTGGGCTTTCATTGTGGCTCAGCTGGTAAAGAATCCACCTGCAATGCAGGAGACCTGGGTTTGATCCCTGGGCTGGGCAGATTCCCTGGAGAAGGGAAAGGCTATCCACTCCAGTATTCTAGTATAGAGAATTCCATGGACTGTATAGTCAATGAGGTCACAAACAGTCCAACATGACTGAGTGACTTTCACTTTCATGTAAGTTTTGAAGTACCATTCTAAGTACAACGCATTACTGGATTTGCAATTCATTATTTTTTTAATGTCAATAGAGTATTTTAATGGAATAAAATACATGGAGGGAGATTTCTTCCTGTATTAAAATATTCAGAATATTCTTGCTTAACACCAGGTCTTCAGTGTCAGGAAATTATCTATGTGTAACTAAAAGTTTTCTGTATGTATTGAGGCAGTGGAAATAGGCTTGTCTCCACCCCATGCTCTTGAGAATGATTCAGTTAACTCCCGGTAACATGTGAAATACAGACTTTTAACATTTTTCTCTAGTGCCCTTTTGTCTATTCTTTACTACCTGTTTTCCTATAGATTTAGAGATTAGAACTGCTCAGATCTCATCAGACCATTTCCCTCTGAAAGGGAAAGTTTTAGTGGCTCAGTCATGTCTGAATCTTTGCAACCCCATGGACTATAGCCTGTCAGGCTCCTCTGTCCATGGAACTCTCCAGGCAAAAATACTGGAGTGGGAAGTCATTCTCTTCTCCAGGGGATCAAACCCCAGTCTACGGCATTGCAGGCAGATTCTTTACCATCTGAGCCACCAGGGTGTGAACTCATGATCCAGAATAGAAAATATTGTGCTCAACACAGAACTAGACATTTGTTTTTCTTTATTCACACCCAGACACTTTCAGTCTTGTATTCATCCATGTGTCTTCTCACTAATAGGGGAAGCTACAATTGGCCAAAACCTCCATAAGCTCTGAAATGGTTCCTGTTATGCCACAACCTACTTGCTTTCTTGTGGATACTTTCTAGCGTAAAACAGAACACAAAAATAATCATTCCAAATCTTTTATCTTCTGCTATTAGTTATAATGTTGACTTGGGACTAAAACAGAACTTTAACCAAGGGGAAGACACACATACAAAAAACTTTTTAAAATTCACTCTTAAACATTACATTAAAAGGTTTAAAGCTCTTAAACGTTATATTAGATCTTTTAGCTATCTATTTTTTCATATAAAGATTAGCGTTTCTCACTATGTCACTCATAGCCCATACTATATCTTTAATATGAAGATATAGTTCTGGTTATTGAGTTAGATACACAAGATTCTGTGACAGCTGCATTTATTACTCAAAAAGAACTTCTCCACTTGCATTTCACTCATCATCTTGAAAGTATGTATCATCTTACCCAAACTATTTTGGAGAGGAAATTCCTTAAGCCAGATTTAAGCAGTTTGGTGAATTAAGAGTATGTAGTAGACACCAGGGAGAAGGCAATGGCACAGCACTCCAGTACTCTTGCTTGGGAAATCCCATGGATGGAGGAGCCTTGTAGGCTACAGTGCATGGGGTGGCGAAGAGTTGGACACAACTGAGCGACTTCACTTTCACTTTTCACTTTCATGCATTGGAGGAGGAAACAGCAACCCACTCCAGTGTTCTTGCCTGGAGAATCCCAGGGATGGGGGAGCCTAGTGGGCTGCCGTCTATGGGGTCGCACAGAGTTGGACACGACTGATGTGAGTCAGCAGCAGCAGACACCAGGATACACTGTACTATCATTGATGACAGTGTGAGCAATTAATGAAATTTCCTTAAGATAGAATCTGAATGAAAAAAGGATTATTTTACTTCAATAGAATACATGGGTTTCAGTGCAAACAAGCAAAATAAAACTAATAGGTAAAACTGTAATCTCTTATAGTATTGATCTGGAGAAGTGGACACTATCTTCAAATAATGTATCATTACAATACTTTGGCCACCTAATGAGAAGAGCCAACTCACTGGAAAGACCCTGATTCTGGGGAAGACTGAAGGCAAAAAGAGAATGTGGGTGGCAGAGGATGAGATGGTTAGATAGTATCACCAACTCAATGGGCATGAATTTGAGCAAACTCCAACAGATAATGGAGAACAGAGGAGCCTGGTATGCTACAGTTCATGGGGTCACAAAGAGCTGGACATAACTTAGTGACTGAGCAACAATTTTAACACTTAAGAAATTGCAAGGAAGACCCAGAGGAATTGGGTGGAGAGGGAGGTGGGAGGGGGGGTTGGGATGGGGAACACATGTAAATCCATGGCTGATTCATGTCAATGTATGATAAAAACCACTACAATATTGTAAAGTAATTAGCCTCCAACTAATAAAAATAAATGAAAAAAAAAAAAATTGCAAGGGAAAGTTTGGACGACACCAGAAGTTCATGATAGTCAGATTTAAGGTGTTGGAGCCATCTTTGTGTTCCAAGTTTTCCATAGTGTCTGAAAAATTCTGACTGCTGAACAATTGTTGTTACATTTAACATTAAATTTAACTGCTTTTGCTTGGAAGGCTGCACAGAGCGTTTCCCTGTCAAAGTCGCTGCAGGGACTGCCCAGCTCTGAAAGAGATCGTTCTGAATATGTTGAGCTATATTCGTTAAATGTCCAACTTGGGCAGACAGCAGTGAGCAAAGCACTTCTCCACATTTCCTCACTGGATAATCGACTCTTGCAGTTGGGCAGCCATTTGGAGATTTTCTCTCAAGCACAGACTTGTTTGTGCTCACTGGACTGAACAATTAGCGTCCCCTGAATAACAGGAGGCGAATTTCCCTCAAAACTGGTGGGAGTAGAGCCAGAGTTTTAATAACATTTATCATCATTTAGTTTATTTCTCACATCACAAAAGAGAAGTGCAGATAGAAGTCAAATGAAATTTATTCAGATATTATATATACCTCATCATTAAACATCATTGTGATGGCTTTCTTTTCTTGGGAAATGCTAAGAAATAAAATAATAGTAAAGTTAAAGATAGTAGACTCTTCAGTAATGGTATCAAGAATAAAGTAAACCTCACCTACATTTTTAAAACTAGAAAAAGGCTTATTTTCTTATCCTTTCTTAGTAATATGAAAAGGTAAAAGGTATCAAGATATAAATTAAATAGATTAATTTTTCTTAATATAACCAGAATATATTATTCTCCAATGGAACAACAATTGAGAGGAATAATTAAGTGTAGCCTATTAGAAAACATCACAATGGTATTTGATGATGAATAGAATTTTAAAAATCCTAGGACTGATTCAGTCGAAATACAATTTTAATTTAAAAAAGCATCTATTATTTTCATAAAGATAACTCTGAGGCCTATTTTCAGTGTCTCATAATCATGTTACTGCCTCCATATTTTAAAAATAACATTTCATGTCTGCCTATAATTCCTTACTCCATAATATCACACTCTGTGTAGAGCACAGAAATAAGAGTTATCTGTTGGGCGCTAACAGCATACACGAATTACCAAACCCAAATTACTCTCCAAGTAAAATCAGTGAAAAAAAAATCTTTATCACTGCCACTGTCTCTGTGTGCCATGCCATAGAAATACCTTTCCATCATCATAGGAACTTAATGTATTTTCGACTACAAAAACAAGCATTCAACTGACATGCTATTCAAAATGTTTATATGAAAATTCTCAACAATTGTTAAGACTGCTCTGATAGAATAGGTTCCTTTGCTCTCTTTCCCCACTGATGCTAAAGAACAAAGAGCTATCGCATAAAGTAAAGAGACAGCAGTAGCAATGATACTCGTTCAGTTGTATTTGACTCTTTGGGACCCCACAAACCATGTAGCCTGCCAGGCTCCTCTATCCATGGGATTCTCCAGGCAAGCATACTGGAGTGGATTGCCATTCCCTTCTACAGAGGATCTTCCTGACCCAAGGATTGAACCCAGGTCTCCTAGACTGCAGGCAGATTCTTTACCATCTGAGCTACAGGGAAGATCTCTAAAGAGACAGAGAATCATTCAAACAAAAACCAGTGACTCTAGAGGAGAGTGACATGAAAGCACAGAAAAGTAGATGAGCCCCACATTTCCACCACCAACAGTGTTATTTTCAGATACTGCTTTATCTGGAAAACTAGATTTGTTTGCAGTCATATAACTATTAATAGACAATTAATAACTATTAATAGACTTCAGATAATGTGGGGATCACAACAGAACCTTGTCAAAGTATTACTTTGCAGTTTCGCTCTCACACAACTTTTCATATTATAAATCTAGAGTACAAACTCCCTCATGCCCACCCATTCTGTTCTGTTCCTATATTTTCAATTACAAATCATGAGCCAGGAGTTCTGCATGTTGAAAGCTGCCTGTAGTGTTGTCAGGAATGCGGAACTGCTGCGCAAGGCTTTTACGACTGGCTTCGAAGCTGATCTATGGAACCATTCAATTCCAGAGCTGTCAAAGCGCTGATATCAACTGCAGTTAATGACACGGCGTCATCCTCTAGCTCGTTTACCTGCCTCCCTGCAAACAAATGGACACCGGCAGTAAGCGGAGGAGCGCAGTGAACAGCAGATACCATATTTATCATAATCACTATGATCCACGGGAGAGGAAAATCAATTTCTCTTAATCGAGTAGAGTGACTTATTAAGGGTTATGAGTCCTGGCTGGATAGCTGCGCTGATTTGATTATGTTGGGAGGGAAATTAGCAGTGGCCTCCTATACTGTCTTTCCCTTTGTCTTCTGGCTCAGAGTCTGTTATTAAATTATTATCTTATGAAAGCCTTAGGGAGCAGGTCATGCTTTGATCAAGAAGAGACTGAGAAATAGGGTGCCGAAAAGGTTTCAGAGGTGTTGACAGGGAGAGATGTAAACATTCAAAACATCCTCAGTGCAGGGCTACTGGTTTATGACCAAACGAAGGTACATGCTCAGTCGGGTCGGAGTCTGCAACCCCATGGACTGTAGCCCACCAGGCCCTCTCCACGTGATATTCCCGGCAAGAATACTGGAGTAGATTGCCATTTCCTCCTCCAGGGGGTCTTTCCAACAAAGGGATCGAACCCATGACTCCGGTGGCAGGACAGGAGTGAATTGGCAAGTGGATCCTTTATCACTGAGCTACCTGGGAAGCCCAGTTGAAAGGGTGTGTATATAGACTAAACTTGTGCCAACAGTGGAACCTTCTTGAAAGAACCCTCATAAGTTAACCTGTGTCTTCCAGTTTCACTTCCTCCTTTTTGATATCACAGTCTCAGACACTTCGAAAGCAAGGTACCTTGTTACTCTGAGAGGAGTAGATCAGCGGATTAAAAGTCATGTACACGTTTTTAATCTTTAGAGATGCTTTGACCAAAATCAGTAGGAGAAAAATTAAAAAGTTAAATGTATGCTAATTTTATTTAACTCCGCAGGTTTTGCAAAGATCCCAAATCATGGGGGAAAAAAAAAAAAAAGGAAAGAATCAGTGAGGAAAAACTTTAAAATATTTTCTCACAAGAACCACTTTTATTCACCATGCTATGTCTCTGATGCAATTTTGGGGAAAGAAAATAGATCATTGTTTTTTCAAACACTTTTTCAGTTGGAATTTTGCAAACATATGGGCACCATCAGATTTACTGTCCTCAGAATAAAATGAAAAAAAAAATTATGAGATGTCTCTTCCAACATATATAACAGCCAAATATGGCAGGTTACTAAAAATTACTATCCTGTGTAAATAGTTCTATTTTAGAAACTGTCCACATATATATAACCAAATATATACAATTTTCTTAAAAAGAGTATTTAAAGTACCAAATAAAATAATTGGGTGAATTTTTCTTAGGAGGAATCATAGAAAATAAAAGAATCCCAAGACAGAATGCTTTTTAGTTAAACAGAGCACAAAATTGCTTTTTCTTTGCCTTTTGCAAAACATACAATCCTGTAGATGTACATTCTTTCTTTAATAATCCAATAATGAATATAATTTTATAGTGTGCTTTACATATATTAGATTTCAAATATTTGATAAATATAATGCCAAGATTTTTCTGATGATTTCAAAGTTCTTAATAGAGTTGTTATCTGATTTCCCTGTGAGTAACATTTCATCGTGAGTACAATGATTTTAACAAAAGAATGATGCAATCCTTAGAAATAAGACAGTCTGGGTTCCATAATCTTGTGTTACCTTGAAAATCACACATGTATTCTGAACTATCTCTCCAGTGGCCTCATCATTGTCCCTTCAAAAAATTACCTGACACATAATGGAAAACTTTTTATTGTATAATCTTCCTTCACCTTTCAACTCTCAGTTAAATGGCTTTTTGGCTTCAATAATTCAAAATACTTGTAATTGCACATACAATGTCCCAATTATGCATTTTATCACATAACCAAGTAAGTGCAGAGGTACACTGCAAGATTAAAGGAAGTAGAAACTTAAAAGGTACTTATATACCTCCATTCTTAGTTATCTCATATATCATATTCTAGAAAGGATAAATAGACATTCCATATCTATTTACCTTTCTCTTAGCACATATTAATTTTTGTAACCCTGAAACCTAGCACACTGTCTAACATATAGTTAATGCTCAAAAGATATCTGCTGAATTAAAGTCAAATATACTAGACACACATCAAACATTGGTTTGCATGGATTACTTTCTTTCTTTGGAATGCTCATTTCTGTTAGTGGTCCTCATTTTTCCAGCACTTCCAATTATTGGAGAGATCTTCATAAACAAGAGAATAAAGGCACTTATACTTTAAAAGTCAGTGGTCAAAGAGGTTTAGTAACTGAATAAAAACTTCCACTAGCTTATAGGAATGATTAAAATTTTCAAAATATGTGGACACATAGTTCAGTTTTTTCATCTAACATTTATAAAAGTATTTTTGGCTGATCTTGTAGTAACCAAGAGTAACTCTTCATAAGGACTTTTCCAGTGGTATAAACAATCTTGTTTGTGAATATAATAACTCAGTCAAAGTAGCCCTTTCCAAGAACTGAAACTACTGTAGCTAGTTTGATGATAAATTTGAATCTGATAAAATTGACATATTACACCAAAAAGACCATATTAATCAGAGGGAGTTGGAGAAACATTTGCCACTGAGCTCTATGCAGGATCATTTTATTGCTTATCGGTCAATAATCACCAAATGCATTCAAGTACCCTGTCTCCTAGCTCAGGAAAATTAAAACTACAATAAATCTTCTGACATATGGTATTACAGTAATATTAAACACCATCATTCAATACTAGGACATTGGATAAAAATCACAACCCTGTAATAAATCATATGTATTTTGGAGGCAAAGATTAAAATATACTTATCTTTAGTCTCTTAATTTTATGAGTCAAAGGAATATATTAGGTCCTATTCTAAAGTTAAATATACAAATTAATCCATTTAAATATATTTTGAATGACTGATTTCAGAGGGGTACCCAATAATTGAATAATGTGCTTTCCCAAACTTTAATGATCAAGTTTTAGAATACTGTTCTTTTTGAAAACATACCCACATATTAAAAAAAAATACTTTATCAGAAAGTGGTAGGAACTTTTTTCTAGTTAATTTTACATTTACTTTACTAAATGGTCAAATCTGATAGGAACTAAAGGTTTGGTACCAAATTCCCTAGTTTCACAGGTAAATTACAACAAAGAGTGTGGGAACTATACTATATTATTTCAACAAATTATACATGTCATAGATTTTTTTAATTAATTAAATATAGAATTTTGCCCCATTGAGTTTAGAGCTTATCATTTATTTTTCATATTTGTGGATCCCTATGACTGTGTATTTCCCCTTATGTGACTGAAGGCTTTAATCATTCCTAAAGCATCAGACTTATAAATCTCTTGACAACTGACATTTTTTATCATCAGTCTTTAGCCACTAATGCATCTGTCTTAAACTTACATTCCAACCGGGTCTAACAAAGTAATCTAAATGAGTAAATCATTCAAGGTGTGGGTAAATCTGGTTTGTAGGACAGCTGGAGATCTGGAGAGAACACTCACCTAAAAGCATAAATACAGTTGGAACACAACAGCACAAGACTAGGAGGGCTGAGTCTGTCTATATTTAGCCTTTTGGCTACCTGTGTTAAAATAAGAAAAGTAAAGAGAATATTCAGATACCTCCAGCCTATCAACGGAGGAAAAGATAAGAGTGTGGGGTTATAGGGAGATATATTTCATCCAAAGACTGAATGTAGACCTACGGTTCCATGAAGCCAATAGAACTGGGGAAGTGGAAATGACAACCATGGAAAGAATATACTGTATCTGTACATCTCAGACTCTTTAATGCCATTTTCTTTTTTTTTTGATAGCAGTGTTTAAAACTTCTCCAGTAATATATATGAAAGAAGAAAGCAATAAGAAACTCTAATACTCTAAAAGGAATAAAATCTACATCTGCAACTAGTTAGTGTAAGAGTTTCACACATAGGCAATTAGTATTGAAAGATTAGTAAAGAACGATGAGAATTCATTTGTTTCTATCCTAAAGGAATCACTAGGAAACCATGGAGGTTTCTTCCACAGTAAGAATGTAAAAATGGAAAATCTTTAGGTATGTACACACGCAGTGACTTGAAAAGAGGACAAGTATCTTCGTATACAATAAGATCTCAATTATCAACAAAAAGAGCATTCCAAAAGGAAAAACACTTAAACAACAGGAGCAAGCAATTCAAAAAAGGAGGAAAAATAAGTCAATACTCACATAACAAAAGCTTTAGCCTCACTAGAAATAAAATTCAATATTATTAGGAGATAACAATTTTATCTATCATATTTGCAAAGAAAAATGTCAGAAAGAAAAGGTTTTAGTAAACCAGGACCCTCAAGCATTATTGATGGGATTTTAAATTGAAACAGCCTTATAGAAGAACCTACAAAACTCTTTAAAAATATCTATAATAATTGATTTAAATATTCTATAAAATTAAATTTATTGGATAGAAATAATCAAGAATATATATAAGAATTTTCATCACAGGATGTTCTTCATAGTTTATATATTAATATACATTTCTGAAAAACTGGAAGTAACTTAAACACTCAATGATAAGGAATAAAAAAATTACCACACAACACAGGAAGAAAAGTACACCATTATATACCATGGTGAGGAAGAACATGATATGAGAAAATATTTGTGAAATACAAATAAGAAAGATGACACAAGCTACAATGATAATCTGAAAAAATGCAAAACACAGATACTCATAAAAACATTCAGAAATCCAGACAGCCACAAATTAGTAACACCAGATTTCTAAGTGATTTTATTTTAGTATAGTAACATTCATATATCTTTCAAGTTTCTGCACTGAATATGTCAGCTCTGAGAAGTTAAGCTCCATGAAACCATGATTTTTTTCTAGTTTATTCACTGACATATCCTGGACCTAAACCTGGCACACAGTAGGTACATTATAATCATTTGCTTAAATAAATGAAAAGTATGTGCAATTTTTAAAATATTTGCAATATTTATTACTCACAAATGAATCAATCTTGTATAACTATAAAATTATATTTGTAAGTATCAAAACAACCTTGTAAGGCTAGAATCTTCATTCCGTTCTACAGCTGAAAAAACCTAAGACTTAAACGTTAAATAATTTGCCTGAGGTCAGAGAGCTAACAGGTAATTTATGGGAAGGAAGTGATCTATAGCTAGAATTGAAAGAAAGGCCCTTTGTTCCACTTTAGCCCTCACCTCAATGTGGTACAGTTGCTCAGTCATGTCCAGCTCTTTGCGACCCCAAGGACTACAGCACCCCAGGCTTCCCAGAGTTTGTCCCTTTTTTTGGTGATGCCATCTAACCATCACATTCTCTCTCAAATGGTGTTAGGATCTTACTAAAATGTATTTTTAATTCAACTTCCTGAATTCTATATGAATTTTGATCATTCAAAATTTCAGCCTTAACTGATGATACAAGGTAAGAAGCACCACCCTAAACTTCCTCTTAATTCATTCCTTAGGACAGATAAAATATCAACCCTATGTAGATTCACTATCTTAAAAAGAACACTATGTTAAATTTATAGATACCCAATACATAACTGACTTATCCAATGAAAATCTTCTTTTAAATGCACTTTTTCAAAAAATTAGGGCCAAAAAAAAAAAACTTAGGGCCAACCTGAAATCAAGTTTACAAGAGTCCTCTTATAAAATGAGTATCTCTGTCAATATAAAAGAATTTTAGAATTCATGATGAAAGATAAGCTATCATGAAAGGCATGGTGGCCCAAAAAAGGAATAAGAGAAAGTGAAAATGAGAGAAGCAAGGCAACTATGCATAAGATGGAACTAGAAATGATTAAGTGATAAAATAAAATGGGTTTTATAGGTGAGACATTGAAGATACTTCTGAATGTGAGAAATTCTAGAGAAGCATTCTTATAGTAAGAAGACTGTAGGAAGACAGAGCTTTTCTTAGGCTAAAATGTCTACATTATTATTAACTAATCAAGAAAAATAAGTTCCAAGATCAAATATACCGAAAATAGATCCTACAAAAATTTTAACATCTTTCACAAGGAAAATAACAGTTATTGTGTATTCATTTTCTTTCTTTCTCTCAACCACATAACTTCAAAATGTTGATCAAATTCCCTTGAGTATTTGTGCTGAAAGCCTGACATTAAACTACTAGGGAACAAACAAATGAAAAGTACTGAATAATTTATCACGAATTGGTGATTGTGGACAGAAATGTCTAAAATAAACTGATACAGACTTAATGATCATGAAGAAAACAACTAAAAATATGAGCTGGAAATACCAAACCACAAGGGATAATGTTTTCAATCCAGTGTTTGCCCCTGCATTTCTCTTTCATAAATTGGAATCTGTAAATCTGATTTGTGAATTTTAAGTAGGCCAATTATGGATCAAACAGATGATTACTTCATTGCTTCTATAATAACACTGCTAGGTAACCAATTCAAACTTATATTTAATGGTCGTATATTTTCGTTTAAATCATCTTCTGAATACATTTTGGAAATGGACTGTGACAATGGTTTAAAGCTTTATTCCTCTCTTCAGCTACAAGTCATCACAATTCTGACTGTAATGAGGTTACTCTGCATCTGTCTGTCACAAATAACCTAGTAACAACTAAATGGATTGCCATCAATCTTTCAATTAGAATGTATAACTTTATTAGCACAATATTTTTTGAACTGATTGTATTACTTTGAAAAAGGGCTTTCATTTACTTTGTCATTTAGGGTCAAATGTGTGCAATCGCTGGGAGCAGAATAAATAATAATAACCTGCTTTGAATTTGCAAGCTGTAGCCTTTGTTAACATGCTTTCCTTTAATTATGTAAGCTACAACAACTAGTAGTACTTCAGAAGTAGAAACAAACTAAATATAGGCAGATTTTTATGGCAGTTCTGAATATGTTTTTCTATGATGTCAATTTCTAACAACTACCCTCTGTAAAATCAGCTGTTTATCAAGGAAAATTTTTTACCAGGAAAATTTCATAAAAATATTATATACTAAAAAACTGGTAAATTTTAAAGGTTATAATTATGGTGAAGGAAACTCTATATCCAAAACATTTTTTACATATTTCCTTGCAATGAAAAGCTTAAATTCATTCACATCATGACTTTAATCAAGCATAATGACACAAGGACACATAAGCAGCCTGGACAGTATCTGTTTTATTTCACTTCACAATCTTTTCTTTGTTGAGGAGAAGAAAGAGTAGTAAAATAAGTAATAGAGACTTAGAGCCTTAATTGAGCAGCATTAATATTAATCTTTTAAGACCATGGCACCGCTCTGAATGAAACGCAAATTAATTAACGAAACAAACACAAATCAACTATCTGAAGCCCTGGAAAGGCTGAGCGCTATAGTGATTTATGCTTTAAAAGGAAAACTCTTCCCTCAACAAAACCACCTGGATTTACCTAAACAGCACTCTGAGAGGTAGAAATCCAGAAACACTCATGTGATCGTGATTGTGATATTGTGCAGACAGACCACAGCTGTTATAGTAATATGGTTTTTCCACTATGTGTGGATATCTGGCCTACAGTTTATTATAGCAAATAAAGGTTGCATCTAAACACTACCTGGAAAATGAATTAAAACAGGGACCTCTCATTATTCAAACTAAATATATGAAAAGTGCCTGGATTCTCCTCTTTCAACCCTGATATTCCTGTATCATGAGGATATAATACTACATTAGAGTTTAATATTTATAATAATTAAAACACCAGTATTCTATATGACAGAAAGAAATATAATAAGAAGAAATGAAGGATGAAGAAACAGAGAGAGGGTAAAGATAGAAAATAAAAGATGAAAGGAGGGAGGCAAGGGGGAAAGATTTAAGATCTTAAAAGCTGGAAGCAATTATAACAGATAAATCAATTTGCTACTTTAATTGGAACTAAAAACAGTTGCTTAAACAAGATGTATACAAGGGTGTACACTTTTTTATGACTAATAGATGGAACAAAAATAAAGGTAACTGCACTATTATTCACAAAATTAGTATTTATTTCACCAAAACTGAACACAAGAATCATCTCCATTCTCTGCTCCCACTTTTGATTTTATTTTGCACAATAACTCATATCCACAACTCCACCACACATTAAAGTACATAAAAATTTATTTCATTGTGTCCTGTTCATTTTAAAAGCCTGAATGTATTCACTTTGCCTCCTGGATACTCCAAAAAATTTCTGCCTGGAATTTGTGGTTACTGTTAACTTGGCTTCACCTGACCTAGGCTCCTCTTTAAATCAATATTATAAACTCCACTTCTGCCTGGTTGGCCAGCCCTTCAGATAACACTGTTCCTTTCGAGCTTCAAGTTTGTGCCTTCCCTTCCAATATGCCCATTTTCTTCTCTTCCAATTTTTCAAATATTATGAATTAAAAAACCATCTCCCCAACAAGAAAGGCTACAACTTCTCTATCGCATAGCCTACATTCAACTTAGGCTTCCCTGGTATCCTAAGAAAATGGTTCTTAACCATTTGAACTCTAAAGATTCAAAAAAGGAAAGAATTAACAACCTTTGCTTTTATCCAATCTGGACTACAGACACTGGAATTTCGGATGAGATTTTCAGAAATTATTTCTTTCAAATGTTTTACACATAGACACATGCATACACGTTTGTACATGTGTGGATGTATATGTATTAAAGCTGTTGTTCTATAGTATCAGTTAATTTATTCATTTCTTCCCTTCTACCTAGAATTGACAAGCATTTTCATATGTATATGTCTAACTTCTTCCAGTTAGTAAATAAAGTCAAAAAGATAAGGCCACACATTCAAACACACTGAAATAGGCTCAGTTCATTTAGTTCAGTCGCGCAGTCCTATCCGACTCTTTGCGACCCCATGAATCGCAGCACGCCAGGCCTCCCTGTCCATCACCAACTCCCAGAGCTTACTCAAACTCATGTCCATTGAGTCGGTGATGCCATCCAACCATCTTATCCTCTGTCATCCCCTTCGTTCTACTTCATGGATTGTATAAATTAACAAAATACTCATATACTTTTCTAATAAGCAACCTCAATTATTTTCTAAATGCTCTAAGTTTTCATATGTCTTTGTAAAAGCAAGAATTGTATAAATTACCTCTAACTATACAGCTAGAGAGCAAAACTTTTGACTCAGTGGAAAAGCTGTAACAGAGAAAATATGCTTGGAATCTAAAGTCTTGGTTCCACACGTTGTTGATCATCTTCCTTACTACAACTGTATAATATAATACAGAACTAAAAATTCACAGAGTAAATTTCTACCTTTATTTTTCTCAGTGCAGTTGCTTCATACATGTTTATGAAAATCAACAATCTGATTTTATTGTGAAAGTATTAAATTATGCATATATGGCATATATTATATATGGTAATACCCTTACCAGCAAACTGCTTTTCAGAGTTCAGACTTTGAACTAGTCTTTGTTTTTATTCCTGATTCCTCTCCATTCTTCTCCTTTAATAACAAAAGTAATATGGTTTTGATAAAACCATCCTCTGCAGCCGGAGAAAAGACCCTCACCAGCTGTTCCCAGACTTACCATGGAAGACTTACTATGTTGGAAGCAGAGAAATTGCATATTGGCTCAAAGGTCATTAGGCACAAGCTTAGGGAAAAGAAGGAGGGCATTCACTTTTAATTTTGAATCTATCAGACATGGCTTGTCGACATTATGTCATTGGCCTGTCAGAATGAAAGAACACAAGACAAAACTGTTTTAATACTTCACTGCTCACAGTATCACCACAACACCACATGTGGAATAGATCCGAGAAGGAAGCATTGAGGAAGCGGCACTGCTTCATTTTTTACATTGTCATCACAGTAAAATAGATATTTGATTGGACTTCAGCCTTTTGAATGGCTATTCTCTATGAGTTTAGCATTGGTATAGCAATAATCTATTAAAAATAGCTAACTTTTTGGATTTCTACATATTATTTGACTATGAATGCTAATGAAGAATTTACATGTTAACTATTTTAGTCCACACAAAAGGAGAGGGACAGCGAGAGCTAAATTAGAAGTTCAACTTCTTGCGTGTGTGTGTGTGTGTGTGTGTGTGTGTGTGTGTGTGTGTGTGTGTGTGTGTGTGTGTGTGTGTGTGTGTGTACTTAGTTGCTTAGTTGTGTCCGACTCTTTGCGACCCCAAGGACTGTAGCCCATCAGGCTCCTCTGCTCATGGGATTTCCCAAGCAAGAATACTGGAGTGGGCAGCCATATTCTCCTCCAGGGGGCCTTCCTGATCCAGGGATCAAATTTGCCTCTCTTGTGTCTCCTTCTTTGGCAGAAGGATTCTTTACCCCAGGGATGCCCACACATCTGTACGGATCACCACCTCACTTACCTAAAAATGCAGCTTTAGGTAGCAAGGGGCACTAATCTGAACTGTAAAAATAAACAAAAAGTGCCTATGTTTGTGGCCACAAAGCAAATAATCCATATTTCTATTGTTGAGGAGAGTAAATTAGTACTGAGTAACTTTTTCTCTCTTCTCACCTGTAAACACACACACACACCCCAGTGTTATTAACAATTATCTACAGAGAATGAGAGTCATATCTCAGTAAACCAAGACCCTGAACTCACAAAATCAGAAACAAAGAGATCAACCCTAAGAAATCTCTCTTAGACCAAAAATACTCTAGATACTGTTTTAAATGGAAAGAAATCCAGATCAGAGAACTGACACACAAGGATGCAAAAATCCCCTGACAAGCTGTATGGCTTTGGGCAAAGATTTTGTCTAACTTGCCATTTAATTTCCTCACAACAACAAAAAGTAGAAAATAATATCTTAAACATCAGTGGCTTGAAGTGAAGATGGAACGGTGTATGAAGTTTCCAGAATAACATTAGTGTAAAACTTACATAAAGGAAAGGCTGAATTTTTCACTGGGCAATACCATAGGATATATCAGATTTCATAATATAAAGAGAACTAAAGTTTAAAATAATTAAACAGTTGAGACCTTAATCACCCAAGAAATTTCAACTAAAACATAATATAAAATAAAAATTTTAATAACAATTTCCAACAGAGCACCACTGCTTACATAAAATAAATCAAAGGAATCTGTTTTAACTGAGTTAACTAGAAAATATTTAAACCAGAATGTCCCATTTCTCACTAGGTTCAAGCAAAGAAGGACTTAACATGGGTAGACAGTGAAACTAATGAAATTATTAGCCAAATTACTCTGCTAACAGAATATCAAAAATGTTTAAATCATTAACAAAGACTATCAAAACCTGAGTATATATTCATGTTGGCATGATACTGCTAAACATCTGCAGTGTGTTTCCCATTAATTTGTCCAAACACAGGTTTATAAGAAATTTGGGGATTCCTAAGTGTAAGAATTCTGTCAAACAAGACTGGCTAGGTACAATTTTTAAATGGTCTCTTCAACTCAGTATAAAAAAACTGCTCATATTAAAGAATCCTTGCATTCCTGGGATAAAGCCCACTTGGTCATGGTGTATGATTTTTTTAATATGTTGTTGGATTCTGTTTGCTAGAATTTTGTTAAGGATTTTTGCATCTATGTTCATCAGTGATATTGGCCTGTAGTTTTCTTTTTTTGTGGCATCTTTGTCTGGTTTTGGAATTAGGGTGATGGTGGCCTCATAGAATGAGTTTGGAAGTTTACCTTCTTCTGCAATTTTCTGGAAGAGTTTGAGTAAGATAGGTGTTAGCTCTTCTCTAAATTTTTGGTAGAATTCAGCTGTGAAGCCATCTGGTCCTGGGCTTTTGTTTGCTGGAAGATTTCTGATTACAGTTTCGATTTCCTTGCTTGTGATGACTCTGTTAAGATCTTCTATTTCTTCCTGGTTCAGTTTTGGAAAGTTATACTTTTCTAAGAATTTGTCCATTTCATCCAAGTTGTCCATTTTATTGGCATAGAGCTGCTGGTAGTAGTCTCTTATGATCCTTTGTATTTCAGTGTTGTCTGTTGTGATCTCACCCTTTTCATTTCTTATTTTGTTAATTTGGTTCTTCTCTCTTTGTTTCTTAATGAGTCTTGCTAATGGTTTGTCAATTTTGTTTATTTTTTCAAAAAACCAGCTTTTAGCTTTGTTGATTTTTGCTATGGTCTCTTTAGTTTCTTTCGCATTTATTTCTGCCCTAATTTTTAAGATTTCTTTCCTTCTGCTAACCCTGGGGTTCTTCATTTCTTCCTTCTCTAATTGCTTTAGGTGTAGAGTTAGGTTATTTATTTGGCTTTTTTCTTGTTTCTTGATGTGTGCCTGTAATGCTATGAACCTTCCCCTTAGCACTGCTTTTACAGTGTCCCATAGGTTTTGGGTTGTTGTGTTTTCATTTTCATTTATTTCTATACATACTTTGATTTCTTTTTTGATTTCTTCTATGATTTGTTGGTTATTCAGAAGCGTGTTATTTAGCCTCCATATGTTAGAATTTTTAACAATTTTTTTCCTGTAATTGAGATCTAATCTTACTGCACTGTGGTCAGAAAAGATGACTGGAATGATTTCAATTTTTTTGAATTTTCCAAGACCAGATTTATGGCCCAGGATGTGATCTATTCTGGAGAAGGTTCCGTGTGCACTTGAGAAAAAGGTGAAGTTGATTGTTCTGGGGTGAAATGTCCTATAGATATCAATTAGGTCTAGCTGGTCCATTGTATCATTTAAGGTTTGTGTTTCCTTGTTGATTTTCTGTTTAGTTGATCTATCCATGGTTGTGAGTGGGGTATTAAAGTCTCCCACTATTATTGTGTTACTATTAATTTCCTCTTTCATACTCGTTAGTGTTTGCCGTACATATTGCGGTGCTCCTATGTTGGGTGCATATATATTTATAATTGTTATATCTTCTTCTTGGATTGATCCTTTGATCATTATGTAGTGTCCTTCCAGGAATGCAAGGATTCTTTAATATCCGCAAATCAATCAACGTAATACACCACATTAACAAATTGAAAGATAAAAACCATATGATTATCTCAATAGATGCAGAGAAAGCCTTTGACAAAATTCAACACTCATTTATGATTAAAACTCTCCAGAAAGCAGGAATAGAAGGAACATACCTCAACATAATAAAAGCTATATATGACAAACCCACAGCAAGCATCACCCTCAATGGTGAAAAATTGAAAGCATTTCCTCTGAAATCAGGAACAAGACAAGGATGCCCACTCTCACCACTACTATTCAACATAGTGTTGGAAGTTTTGGCCACAGCAATCAGAGCAGAAAAAGACATAAAAGGAATCCAGATAGGAAAAGAAGAAGTGAAACTCTCGCTGTTTGCAGATGACATGATCCTCTACATAGAAAACCCTAAAGACTCTTCCAGAAAATTACTAGAGCTAATCAATGAATATAGTAAAGTTGCAGGATATAAAATTAACACACAGAAATCCCTTGCATTCCTATACACTAACAATGAAAAAACAGAAAGAGAAATTAAGGAAACAATACCATTCACCATTGCAACAAAAAGAATAAAATACTTAGGAGTATATCTACCTAAAGAAACAAAAGACCTGTACATAGAAAACTATAAAACACTGATGAAAGAAATCAAAGAGGACACAAACAGATGGAGAAACATACCGTGTTCATGGATTGGAAGAATCAATATTGTCAAAATGGCTATTCTACCCAAAGCAATCTATAGATTCAATGCAATCCCTATCAAGCTACCAACGGTATTTTTCACAGAACTAGAACAAATAATTTCACAATTTGTATGGAAATACAAAAAACCTCGAATAGCCAAAGTAATCTTGAGAAAGAAGAATGGAACTGGAGGAATCAACCTGCCTGACTTCAGACTCTACTACAAAGCCACAGTCATCAAGACAGTATGGTACTGGCACAAAGACAGAAATATAGATCAATGGAACAGAATAGAAAGCCCAGAGATAAATCCACGAACCTATGGACACCTCATCTTTGACAAAGGAGGCAAGGATATACAATGGAAAAAAGACAATCTCTTTAACAAGTGGTGCTGGGAAAACTGGTCAACCACTTGTAAAAGAATGAAACTAGAACACTTTCTAACACCATACACAAAAATAAACTCAAAATGGATTAAAGATCTAAATGTAAGACCAGAAACTATAAAACTCCTAGAGGAGAACATAGGCAAAACACTCTCCGACATAAATCACAGCAAGATCTTCTATGACCCACCTCCCAGAATATTGGAAATAAAAGCAAAAATAAACAAATGGGACCTAATGAAAATTAAAAGCTTTTGCACAACAAAGGAAACTATAAGTAAGGTGAAAAGACAGCCCTCAGATTGGGAGAAAATAATAACAAATGAGGAAACAGACAAAGGATTAATCTCAAAAATATACAAGCAACTCCTGAAGCTCAATTCCAGAAAAATAAACGACCCAATCAAAAAATGGGCCAAAGAACTAAACAGACATTTCTCCAAAGAAGACATACAGATGGCTAACAAACACATGAAAAGATGCTCAACATCACTCATCATCAGAGAAATGCAAATCAAAACCACAATGAGGTACCATTACACGCCAGTCAGGATGGCTGCTATCCAAAAGTCTACAAGCAATAAATGCTGGAGAGGGTGTGGAGAAAAGGGAACCCTCTTACACTGTTGGTGGGAATGCAAACTAGTACAGCCACTATGGAAAACAGTGTGGAGATTTCTTAAAAAACTGGAAATAGAACTGCCATATGACCCAGCAATACCACTTCTGGGCATACACACTGAGGAATCCAGATCTGAAAGAGACACGTGCACCCCAGTGTTCATCGCAGCACTGTTTATAATAGCCAGGACATGGAAGCAACCCAGATGCCCATCAACAGATGAATGGATAAGGAAGCTGTGGTACATATACACCATGGAATATTACTCAGCCGTTAAAAAGAATTCATTTGAATCAGTTCTAATGAGATGGATGAAACTGGAGCCCATTATACAGAGTGAAGTAAGCCAGAAAGATAAAGAACATTACAGTATACTAACACATATATACGGAATTTAGATAGATGGTGGCGATAACCCTATATGCAAAACAGAAAAAGAGACACAGAAATACAGAACAGACTTTTGAACTCTGGGGGAGAACGTGAGGGTGGGATGTTTTGAAAGAACAGCATGTATACTATCTATGGTGAAACGGACCACCAGCCCAGGTGGGATACATGAGTCAGGTGCTCGGGCCTGGTGCACTGGGAGGACCCTGAGGAGTCGGGTGGGGAGGGAGGTGGGAGGGGGGATCGGGATGGGGAATACGTGTAACTCTATGGCTGATTCATGTCAATGTATGACAAAACCCACTGAAATGTTGTAAAGTGATTGGCCTCCAACTAATAAAATAATATTTAAAAAAAAAAAAAAAACTGCTCACTTTTTCTTAATTGTTTTTTAAGCCTCTATTCAGACTTAGCTGAAATGCATAATATTCTGAATACAGAGGAGGGTAATAGAATTAGCTGGAAAAGTTGGAATTTTTTCAAAGTCAAAGCAATCACTGTAATTCCAGCTATGCCATTGAATTCTATCTTTGTTCCTGTTAGAAATCATAATTATCCCAGGCTAATCACAAATTCCAAGAATAAAGGCAAGTTTTGCTTCCATATTTTGTGTAGCGATTCCACATTTAAAATTTTATTACCAATTTACAACTATCAATTGAATATTAACACACCATCAGTTTTTTGAGAGGTAATTATAGAATGAATCAATCCAGCTCAAGGGTAGGAAGTGATTTAGCTTGAATCCCTTCAGCATAAACTTTAGAAGTTTCATAATTTTCCAAATTCCGCATGTTTACATCCTTTTACATTATCAAACCAAAGGTATCAGATTGCTACATCAACTTCATTGACTTAGTTCTTTCCCATATCTTCCCCAAATGTCCTATACATTTGTGAAAAAACTTTTATTCTGGACACACTGGAATAGATGTTAGTGCATGTTACAAGTTAAAATAATCATGCTTTCATTTACTTGCTACCATAATTATTCACTGCATTAAAAACTGGAATTTCAATGCTGAAATCAAGGTTGTTGATGCAAAGCAATAACTAATTCAATAATATGAAAAGTTTGAAAAAATATTTGATGCTTACTTAATAGGGTTTATGAAAAAAAAAAATAGTTGAGGATGAAAGTCACTCCAAATTATTGATTCAAATGCTTACAAGGGCAATCTAAAGGGCACTGTTTTGAAATGGTGGTTTGGGGCATTCTCATGCATTATATTTCATCATATGAAATTGGTCAAAGTTGATGTCCTTGAATGAAAAGTGATTATATATCAATATGAAAACTGTCTTTACTTTCCCCTTGGTAGAAAAGGCAGAGGAACCAGAGATCAAATTGCCAACACTCACTGGATCAGAGAGAAAGCAAAGGAATTCCAGAAAAACGTCTACCTCTGCTTAATCACTACACTAAAGCATTTGACTGTGTGGATCATAACAAACTGTGGAAAGCTCTTAAAGAAATGGGACGGTGTGGTCCCTTTTTTAGGCTCACTTGTTCGGTCGTGCTGTGGGGAGGGAGGAACGCTGGAAACAAATATCACTGGCGTGTGTGGGGCGTGCTCACAGCGATTCAGCCACACTGGGTTTGCCCCTGCTCGCGGAGTCTATGCCTTCCCGGTCTACACTGCTCAGGCTCTAGGTTGCTCTGCCGGGAACCTAGATGCCCATCGGCAGACGAATGGATAAGAAAGCTATGGCACATATGCACAATGGAATATTACTCAGCCATTAAAAAGAATTCATTTGAATCAGTTCTAATGAGGTGGATGAAACTGGAGCCCATTATACAGAGTGAAGTAAGCCAGAAAGAAAAACACCAATACAGTATACTAACACATATATATGGAATTTAGAAAGATGGTAATGATAACCCTCTATGCGAGACAGCAAAAGAGACACAGATGTATAGAACAGTCTTTTGGACTCTGTGGGAGAGGGCGAGGGTGGGATGATTCGGGAGAATGGCATTGAAACATGTAAATTATCATATGTGAAATGAATCGCCAGTCCAGGTTCAATGCATGAGACAGGGTGCTCAGGGCTGGTGCACTGGGATGACCCAGAGGGACGGGATGGGATGGGATGGGGAGGGGGGTTCAGGATGGGGAACACGTATACACCCATGGCAGATTCATGTCAATGTATGGCAAAAACCACTATAATATTGTGAAGTAAAATAATAAATAAAACAGAAAAAAAAAATAGAAATGTGAATACCACACCATCTTACCTGTCTCCTGAGAAACCTACACGCGGGTCAAGAAGCAACAGTTAGAATCCTGTATGGAACAACTGATCGGTTCAGGAATGAGACAGGAGTACAATGGCTGTGTGTTGTTACGCTGTTTGTTTAACCTAAACACTGAGCCCATCATGAGAAATGCCAGGGTGGATGAGTTACATGCGGGAATCAAGATAGGCAGGAGAAACATCAACGGCCTCAGATGTGAGGATGATACCAATCTAATGACAGAAAGTGAAGAATTAAATAACCTCATGATGAGGGTGAAAGAGGAGAGTGAAAAAGCTGGCTTAAAACTGAATATTTAAAAAACTAAGATCTATTATTTTCATTGGGATGGGGAATACATGTAAATCCATGGCTGATTCATGTCAATGTATGACAAAAACCACTACAATATTGTAAAGTAATTAACCTCCAACTAATAAATGGAAAAAAAAACACCTAAGATCTGACTTCCCTGGTGGCTCAGACGTTAAATAGTTAAAAAACTAAGACCATAACATCTAGTCCCATCACTTCATGGGAAATAGAAGGGGAAAAGGTGGAAGCAGTGACAGATTTCCTCTTCTTGGGCTCTAAAATCACTGCAGATGGTAACTGCAGCCCTGAAATCAGAAGACAACTGCTTCTTCGCAGGAAAGTGATGACAAACCTAGACAGTGTGTTGAAAAGCAGACACATTACTCTGGCAACAAAGGTCCACATAGCTAAGGCTATGGTCTTTCCAGTGGTCACGTACAGTTGTGAGAGCTGGACTACAGAGAAGGCAGAAAGCCAAAGAATTGATGCCTTCAAACTGTGGGGCTGGGGAGGACTCCGGAGAGTCCCTTTAACAGCAAGGAGATCAAACCAGTCAATCTTAAAGGAAATCAACCCTGAATATTCAGTGGAAGGACTGATGCCAAAGCTGAAGCTCCAGTAGTTTAGTCACCTGATGCAAACAGCTGACTCGCTGGAAAAGTCTCTGATGCTGGGAATGATTGAGGGCAGAGAGAGAGGGCATCAGAGGATGAATTGGCTGGATCACATCACCAACGCAATGAACATGAACTTGGGCAAACTCTGGGAGATCGTGAGGGACAGGGAGTTCTGCAGTGCTGTAATCTGGGGTTGCATAGAGTTGGACACGACTGGGCGACTGAACAACAGCAAGAAATCTATAAAACTGCAAGTCTTAGATTGTTGGCACAGAAGCCACTGAGAATGGATGGTTACATATTTTCTCCCTACCATCTCTGCTCCAACACACGCAACATTAAAATAACATACTTCACGTTATTAGAGCTCTTGACAGTTTACAAGGCACTCTCAAATGCATTTTTTTTTTTTTTGCTTAATTTCCCAGTCTTACTGTCTGATAACAGATAATAGCATTCCTTTCTATATGAGAGCACCTGGCAATCTAGTATATGTGTACCCTTTCTCAAAAGAAACTTGGATACATAATTCATATTAATGAATTATTTCATTTTAATTAAATCACATGCTTTCATGTAATGGATATTTGTTCCAAAATAATGTGTATCATTTTGCCATTGTTGTTTGATTGTTTTACATCTGTTAGCCTGCTCCTAGGAACTTATATACAGTTTATATGCCAGAAATTGCTAATGAAAACAAACTGTTATTTCAGAGGGAAGTAGGTGGTGTAGAATAAAAGTGAAAGGCAAGCTTAAGCAGGTAACAGTGAGTCAAAATATGGAGAACATGGTGAACACCCCCAATTTTAAAGCACAAATTTTATTTATGGTCTTAAAGCAAATGCCAGATGTGAAATGTTCTGATATTTAGAGGGGCTGGTCTTTAAGGAAAATGCTACAACAGTTTCCCTGTTACTGCTCTAAAGAATGTTTCAAATCAAATTCAAATATCCTAATCTTACCACCCTCATTTTATAATTGCATCTGATCTGAACATCCAGGACAGTGTAACTGACCCATACACTTCGACTCTAGAGGACTCTATAATGAGGATTGACCCAAGGATTTCCCAAACTAACTCAGAAGCATCTAAGGAGAGATGAGTTGATTAAATGCTATAATCAACTACTAAAGGTTTCCATGAAATGAGAGAAGAAACCTCACGTAATTTCAAGACAAATCAGGAAGTCTTTAGCGATAAATAATAACCTAGTATGACCTGTAATACCGCTAAGTTATTACACGTTGTGCTGGACATTCAAAAGGGCCTATCAATTTTATGTCAAACCTCTGTTGTAGATTTAGTGAATAAATACAAATTATAATGTCAATGAGCTCACACTTTATTTTATGAACAAAGGTAACATTTCTAAGTTCTTACCAGTTTGTGGATTCAACACAATGAGTGAAAATGAGCACTCTGAAGATTAAGAATCATTTCTGGCTTCACAAATATTTTTATGACAGCATGCATAAATATTAAATGTAGAATCACTGTAAAGTAGGGCATTAGACACATGGGATATAAGAATATAAGGATAATCACATGAAATATTTACAGTTGAGAGTAAAGCTGAAATAAAAGTTAGAGCTTATTATCTGTCATGATCTATTAATTTCTTAACAAGTGTGACCAATTGTTAAAAGCTATGAATATACTTTAAAATACAAACCAACCGCTAACCTGAATCAACTTTGTTTGAAAAACGAATCACAAGATTAGAAAATGTGAAATAAGGATGTGAAGAAGATTGTACTGGAATAAATTTTAGTCACATGGACAGAGGAGTAGAATTATTTTCACATTAGATTGGCATTTGCTACAAGACCATTAGAATTCACTTGGAGTAAAAGAATCATTCAACTAGTAATAAGAAAAAGAAGAAAGGTTTTTTCAACTCCTACTTAAAATCTTGTTTATAATTAAAAAGAATTACAATGGTAAGTGTCTGACTTGAGATTTTACTTTGGAAATTTCATTAATTTCAATAGACCAAAACTAAAGCCCATTTTTTATTTCATTATAGTTTATAAATAAAATATTTTGATGACTAATTTTCATATGTAATATTGTTTCCAAAGTATTTCCAAATAGCTATTTCTTCAATTCCAAAATGTGCTTGTTAAGTAAATTATAAAAAACATTACCCAAATCAGCAAAGCATATCTAAAGTACAAGATGGTTTCTATCCCAGCCCCAAGCTGTGTAAACTATTGACTATTTTTAGTTTTCAAGCGTAGGTGCAGAGCTCTCCTAATTTCTGTGACTTCTATTTTATTAATTCTGCACAAAATATCTCCATTATCCAGCTCTGTGATCACACAGGTAGCTGAGCGTGTTATTGTCCAAGAAAATGTGTTATGAGTCCTCAGATGATGGACTACATTGAGGCCAGATGTCAGAGGTGCTGAAATTGATAATTCATCAGTAATTTTCTATCTGTCGCAATAGCTCTGACCCATTGAACTAAATAAATATGTTTAATCACTGACTGGTCAACTTATCAAATGGTGCCCTGGGCTGAGGGGAAAGACTCGTCAGATGTAGAACAGATAAAGCAAGAACCACAGCCAAAGGCGAGAAAAAAAACTGCATCCTTAATCTCTACCCTTTTCCATCACTTTGAGAAAATGGACTTACGAGGAAATCATATTAGGAAAACAACTTTTAGGCTAAGAAATGATAGAAAAATATTTCCTTAAAATTCTACTGCATTTCTTCTATTCTTTTCTACATAAACTAAACTGTTTATAGGTTTCATTTGATTGTACTTATATAAGGACATCTCAAGTTCAATGACAGGGAACATATTGAATCCCAATAGTGGGAAAGAGTCAAGGAAGAGCTACATCACAGAGTTACCATGCGATGTTGCAACAGTAATTGCAAAATAAAGGCACCCAGTCCCTAAGATAAAACTCTTGTCTGTTCAAGTAAGCCAACGGATTGAAAATTGCTGAATATGAACAGTTACATGACAAGCCCATTCCATACAAACATTAATCATAGTTAATGAGATAAAAGCCTTAGTAACGTGTGACACTGGGTAAGTGATGGATCAGCCATCCTTTCATTGAACATGCCAACAGCTACATGATTTTAAAGGCCAACCGCCACCAGGTCCAGAAACGGAGCAAGCTGCGTTTAGATGCACTGCGCTGACCACAAACCCTAGTGGTTTCTCCAGCAGGATTTGCAGAGTTGCACAGAGAGCAGTCTCAGTATTAAGCTCGCTGTGTCTCACTTTGCCACTTCTATGAGCTGGCAGCCATGACAGAAAACTCTTGAACTTGTTTATTCACACTTGTTTAATCCTGATTCTACACACTGATTCAGCCTGTGGGGTTAAGAAGATGGATGAGAGGAGCCAGGGCCACGGAGGGGTCAGGGTCATGATGTCGCTAGATCTCATTAACTGCATCACTCAAGACACCAGTCACTCCAAAGGTCACTTCATTCGAGGACTAGGGTATAGGTAAACCAGTTGGATGAAATAAACAAATTTTTCTTAGAACTGACATCACATATGAAAAGAAAATCACTCTAACTTTGTTTTCTAGTCTCAAATCTATATATTTAAAGAAGCAGATTTTAAGAAATGAAGAACAAATTACCTCTAAACTTTCAAGCAAAAATACACAAATATTTTTAAAGCATCTACAGAAAGTCAGTTAGTCCATGAATTAACAATTATTTTGTTGATTTTTACCAAGTAAAATTTGCCCTATTATAAATGGTAGTTAGTTTTAAAAGTGAAAAAAGGACTAATATTCACAAAGTTATCACCACAGTTAGAAAAGTTTCCTGTGGCAGAAAAATTAATGATTATACCTTATTTTAAGATGATATAAAATATCTGGAAGGCAGACTATGATAAGAAAACTTTTCCAAAAAACACAATGTTAAAATTTGTAAGCACTTACTAAACGGGTTTGCAATTTAGATTATTCCTATTTTCTTAACGCATGTACAGGAAGACTGTTATAACATTTCTATATGTTCTTTTAAATAAAGACAAATTTTGTTAGAGATTATATAATTATAAAATTATAGATATTTTAATACATGTATAGTGTTTTCATCTTTTATTTTGTTGAAGTATTAAAACTGAATCAATTTCATGGATTGTCTATTATTAAAGTGACAGTGTTAAATTAAAAAGAAAAAAACCACAATGGGAATAATGATGCTTATTTCTGGTGGTATTTTTTTTTTACTCTACTCTAGTGTCTGACATTTCTAAAATAAGAATGTATTTATAGCCAGAAAAAACATAGAAAAATTAAAGACAAAATAAAGAAAAAGACACACGGTATAAACTTTTCTATAGTAACTTATATAGGATGGCTCCAAAAAGAAGAACAATGCTGTATCAGTCTAATATATGCCCATTTAAATGCAGTTATGAAATTAATTTCATATAATTATGAAAATTTCAGTAAATGGCAAAACATGTATTTTACTGAATATTTTTTACACTAAGTGTAAGTCAAATAGATCTCAAAAATTAGTTCATTTGCTTTATATATTTCTTTTAGAGAAACAAAACAAGATCCAATTTATACACTAGAAACATGTTTGTTTACATTAAACATCAAGATACAAGAAACACTGATCTAGAATGTACATAAATTTTCAAAAAATTTTTATCTTAGATCTGGACGCTTATTTAAAAAGAGAAAAATGATTTAATTACTTGGTGACTGCACAAATGTGGATCCATGATCAGTTAAATCCTCAAAAGATGTAGATGATTAAGGAAAATCTTAATTTTATCAGCAATATTATCAATTATTTGTCGTCACCCAGAATTTGTATGAATTAAGGGTGAAAAAAATATTAAAAAATTATATTATCTGGGATAAGAAGAAAGTTTTTTTTTTTCCCACAGACTAGGGTAAGGGCCAGTTAAAAACACTGCTGCTAAATTCATTTGATATTCAAGATTGGCTCTTCTCAGTTTCTGGAAGTCAAACATAGATGATATGTTGAAAATATCTTTTTTAAATGAACTTAATCCAGTAACTGCATGCAAACCCTCTACAGAAGTTCAGATAGACTTTCACTTTTCTGGAGGAGAAATGATCTAGTCTAATCTCTTCACTTTAAACTCAAGAAAAGAGACCCAGAGAAGTTAAAAGGTTTGGCAATATCACAGAAATACTTAATAGAAAAAATGGTTAGAGCTTGGTCCTTTCTGGGAAAAGAAATTTCCCAAATTATCTTTTCCCTACACTGCTATCTGATGAAACTCGCTCCGGCATTTGTCACTTTGAGCCTGGATCTCATCAGGTGGGGGCTTTGATTAAGTCAGTTCACCTCGCGAGGCCTCAGTTCTACATCTGAACCACAAGGCGGGTGACGGATCTCTAACTTTCCTCCAACCTCCAGCTTCTACACACGCTTATTATGATGACCTGACTCACCCGAAGGTCCCTTTTTTTTTCTTTCCCTGATTTAATCCTACATCCATTTCTTATGAGAAAGCTTCCATTAATGCCCCTGTAATTAACATCAAACCCAAATGGAATGAATGGGAGATTTTCTTATGCGCAGGCTAAGGGCCCTTAAATAAGAATGAATAATGATAATATTTCCCAGAAGACAACTATGGCAGCCCTCAAGTATGATTAACAAGACCACTCCTTGTCTTTCTCCACAGAAATAGAACAGTTCATTTGCATGTCATCTGATATAAAGAGAGATCCTAGCATATAATGGGTTATTACCATTGGGTACTTCATTAGTAAAGCTTTTCCTTATGATGTGACAGAAGAGAGAAAGACAAAGTAAATTGAGATTCTTACATCTCTATTAATGACACACACATATGAAGATTAGACTCTATCAGCTTATCCATCTATCCTAAAGAACCAAACAAGTAGTTAGGAAGGATTTTGTAAGTTGACCTCTTTCTAGGCAGTCCCATTTAAAAACAGGATTTTGAGAGAAGCTGCTTTTAAAAGAAAATCCTATATGAATATTAAACACAGCATATCCCTCCTTCTTTTAAGAATATTCAAAGCAGATCCGGGAAGAAAATAAAAATAAATTAGCCTTTCTATCAAGTCACTCTTGAATCTGGACATGAGGGTCCTAGGGAATTGTATGTTATAAACAAGTGGCTGGATACAAAATGCAATTAATTTAATTGCTTATAATCTCAAAGGATTTCAAGATAAGATGTGTAAGACATATGCATAAGTGAGATTTTTCCAAGGACTTTTCATGAATCATGATAATCCTAAATCTAAGGAATCATTCCTACTTTATGGAATTCCTTGTGAATAAAAAAGTGATGAGACTAAATAAGTTACTAGTGCTTAAGTTTTGTTATCTTGGTTCATTATCATGAAGACTGATTTCCTTTCAGGGAAATATAAGGCAAAGCTACAACAAAATATATAGCTGTATGTAATTTCTAGGTTCTTGTCTGACCCCATCATCATATTGGTCTTGATTTGCCTATAATTCCTTAAACTTCCAAGAAAGAACACATACTCCATAATTATTGTCTGGCATGCTGAGGCAAAATCTGCAACATCCTGGCTATGTGCTGTGCTTCATAGCTCAGTTGTATCCAACTCTTTGCGACCCCATGGACTGTAGCCCACCAGGTTCCTCTGTCCACAGAGATTCTCCAGGCAAAAATACTTGAGTGGATTGCCATGCCCTCCTCCAGGGAATCTTCCCAGTCCAGGGATTGAACCCAGGTCTCTCGCATTATAGGCGGAGATTCTTTACCGGGTCCTTTTCTTTGCTCAGTGTTACATGGAACAAATATATTCTCTCTTTCCTATGGCAGTTCTTGATGTGCTTGGCAAGAACTACCACCACCACACACTGCTCTTCAAAAATGATCCCAATTCCTTCCACTTTTTCTACCTGCAACACTATTAAATCCTTAATATTTCTCTTCTAATCGTATTCCAGTTAACAGTAACTTTAAACTGGTACTCAGAACTATTAACAATATTCCCCCCATATTTTTAACAGCAAAAAAATCAAGCCAGATCACATTTCTCAATCTGAACTATTGACAACATTTAGAGTAAGAGATTTTTTGGCAGTTTTATCATAGACCCTGTTCATTAGGTCAAGTATTAGGGACTCTTTATTCTTAGGAACAGTCACTTCTCTCTTACTTTGACTTCCCCCCTTCTCTCCCCTTCATTTAAAAGACCCTATAATTAAATGCAAAATCCGTGATGGAGCGAAAATCAAAAATAGAAAAAGAAATTCTCAGGACTGCACATAGAGCATAACACAAGTTGAGTTGATTCATTCTAAACAGTGAATCTGAGTAAGTGAATATCAAGGAAATTTGAACATACAACAAAAAATATGAATTCATCAATGTTTAAGCAAAACACTTCATATTTCAAAGTCATAAAATAAATTATTGCTTTTTAATAAGACATTTTATATACTTATATATACTTAAGGATTTAGCTTGTTTTAACCTTTTATTTTGAACTAATTATAGATTCACAGGAAGTTTTAAAGATAGTACAGAGATGTCCCCTGTACCAGAGAGCCAGTTTCTCCTCAGTGGCTACATCATACATGATGGTACTATACCAAAACCAGAAATTTAACACTGGTACAATGAACGTACTTCTGTGTCATTTTATCACATGTGTACATTTGTGTAATCATCGTCATAACCAAGATACACAACTAATTCATCACTACAAAGATTACCATCTTGCTCTCCCTTCATAAACACACCCATGCCTCTCTCCCCACCATCTCTAAATCTTGGCAATCAGTAATCTCTTTCCATCACTATAAATTTGCCATTATGAGGAGGTTGTATAGATGGAACCATATAATATGTGACCTTTTGAAATGGCTTTTTTCACACAGCATAAAGCCCTTGAGAGCTCTCTACGCCATTGTGCATATCAATAATTCATTCCTTTTTATTGTTGAGTAGTATTCCGTGGTATATACATAAGGTGGTTTGTTTAACCATTCACCTATTGAGGGACATTTTAACTGTTGTTTATGTTTATTGCTTTTACAAATAAAATTGCTCTTAAAGCTATATACTCATTTTTCAGCAGATGAAAGTTTTTTTTTTCCTTAGAAAAGTACCCAGGAGTGCAAATGTATGACAAGTGTTTTCAGAAATTATCAAACTGTTTTTCAGAGTGTTCTCTGTTCTAAATGACAGGTAGTGATAGCTCATCATAATCTATTTTAATGTGCATTCCCCTAAGGCTAAGTAATTTTTAAAATCTCTTCAAGTGCTTATTTGCCAGCCATACATCCTTTTTGGTGATATATCTCTTTGTATCTTATCACTTTTTCTAACTGGATTATTTGTCTCATTTAATGTTGAGCTTTGAGAGATCTTTATACATTTTAGGTATGAGTCTTTAGACAGACATGATTTTTGCAAATAGGTTCTCCTAGTATTTAACTTGTCTTTGTATCCTCTTAACAAGATCTTTCAGAGAATAAAAGTTTTTCATTTCAATATTGCCAAATTTATTTATCTTTTTGGTTTGTGCTTTGGTATGTCTAAGAAATCTTCACCAACCCAAGGTATCAAAGATTTTTTTCCTATTTTCTAAAAGTTTATAAGATTTGCATTAAAATACTTGGTTCATATTTAATTCATTTTTGTATCATGCTTGAACTGCAAGTTGACCATTTTTTGCCTTTGAATATAAAATTGCTCCAAGTTATCACTTATTGAGAAAACAGCTCTTCCTCCCTTAATCAATTTTTAAGTTAAATATAAATAAATAATTATCTGAAGGCCAAGTTGACCAATGTTAACATTATGTTGAACTTCATTTTATAATATACATAACCATGAGATAATGCATGTTAATAACTTCCAAAGAACTGCAGAAAGTATTATAAGGGTATCATTGCTATTATCATACTCCTTTCTCTATAAAACTTAGTCAAGTTATCTTTAGATATTAAATGATAGATGATTCTTCTTATAAATTGGATTTTTAAGCTCTAAGATGCTTTGGCCTGCAAACATGTCAATAAGAGCTGAAAGTGATGGATTTTCCTGATACTGATATATGACAACTAGGAACTGTACAGAGAAAATCAAATTACTTGAATAAACTAATGAGCTCTCAAATGTCAATACATAACTAAATAAAAAAGAAAGAAAGAAAATTTTACTCTTTCTGGAGTTTGTTTCCTTTAGTATCCCATGAGTCACAGAATTATAGCACCAAAATGAAGCTTTAGACTTCATCCAGCATTCTCAATGTATATATACAATTGGATACCCAGGTTCTGGGTAGAATACCTAAAACAAATGCTAATGATTTTTTCTGCATGTCAAATGATTTTGTTTGTTTAAATGAATCGATGAGACCATTTAGCATGGTAGTTAAGAAAGCAAACTCTAAGCAAAGGCTGTCTGGGTTCAAATTCTGCTCTTCTTACTATGTAAAAATTGTTAAGTTAAAGTGTTGGGTTCAGATATAATAGAGATAAAATAATGAGCTGTTTAGAGAATTATACTAAAAATAAACTGAATATAAAACACTTAAAATCCTTGACAATTAGTAAATATCAATGATTATTTTTACTAACTTTCCACCTAGAAAATTCATTTCACCTGGTCCATAATTCTCAGCAAATCAATCTTTCTCCCCTCTCAATCCACACATGTTTAGGCATTCCTCACTCTAAGACTTACATTTTATACCACTGCTGAGCACTCTGTGATGATATGAATCATGCCCTGTTCTGGTTTTTGTGGTTTAAAAAAAAACAGCTATCACAAAATATACCATCTCAATCATTTTTAATTGTACAGTTCAGTAGTGTTAAGAATATTAACATTGTTGGGCAACAGATCTCTTGGACTTTTTCATCTTATACACCTGAAATTCTATACCTATTAAACAACTCTAGTTTTAAATACCAGAACCCTCAGCAACTAGTTGAGTATGTAGAAGCTTGAAAGTACTATATAAAAATGTAGCAAATTAAATTTGCATCCCCACTAGATCACAAACTCATTTCTTAAACTTCTGACAAATTTTCCTTTGAAATGCCATTTCCTGTCTTTCTGGCATCAACTTAACTCATCAAATTCATTCAGCCTTTCTCTTCTCATACCTTAATTTGAAGTAGATATCCTACCTTCACACTCTTCCATGTTCTAATTCACCTTTACTGCCTTTAATATATTTGCATATCTTACAAATAACATTCCCACATCAAAAAAAAAGTTGAAGTCTCTCTTCAGGTCTTCTAGGAAGTGACGTGTAAGTTACTTAGTTTGGTTTTACTCAGCGGCTCACTCCGGTGTGATTCTCTGCAGCCCAATGGACTATAGCCCGTCATCTTCCTCTACTGTGGAATTTTCCAGGCAAGAATACTAGAGTGGGTTGTCATGACGTACTCCAGGGGATCATCCCAGCCCACGGATTGAACTTGCATCTCTTGTGTCTCCTGCATTGACAGGTGTATTCTTTACCACCACACCACCTGGGAAGCCCCCTATCCCATCACCTCATGGCAAATAGAAGGGGAAAAAGTGGAAACAGTGGCAGATTTTACTTTCTTGAGCTCCAAAATCACTGCAGATGGTGACTGCAGCCATGAAATTAAAAGACGCCTGCTCCTTGAAAGGAAAGGTATGACAAACCTAGACAGCATACTAAAAAGCAGAGACATTGCTTTGCCAACAAAGGTCTGTCTAGTCAAAGTTGTGGTTTTTACAGTAGTCACGTATGGATGTGAGAGTTGGACTGTAAAGAAAGTTGAGAGCTGGAGAATTGATGCTTTTGAATTGCAGTGCTGGAAAAAACTCTTGACAGTCCCTTGCAAAGTAAGGAGATCAAACCAGTCAACTCTAAAGGAAATCAACCCTGAATATTTATTGGAAGAACTGATGCTAAAGCTGAAGTTCCAATACTCTGGCCACATCATGTGAAGAGCTGACTCATTAGAAAAGAGGCTGATGCTGGGAAAGGTTGAAAGCAAGAGGAGAAGGGAGCTTCAGAGAATGAGATAGTCAGAGAGTATCACTAATGGAATGGACATGAATTTGAGCTAACTGGGAGATAGTGAAGGACAGAAGAGTCTGGTGTGCTGCAGTCCATAGGGTTGCAAAGAATTGGACATGACTTAGCAACTGAACAACAACAACAAGAATTCTAGACCCTACTTGTGATGCTACTCCATGGGGCAATGACTTTTCTTCCTACCTATAACCTGGGATGACATGCTTGCTTGCAGCCTTTGGGAGGATCAATTTTTTAACAGGCTTAGTCTATCCAGTAAGTAACCATGGGTTATTCTGGGTGGTAGAATTTCTGCAAATGCAAAAAAGCAAAATAAAATAAACATACATAAGTCTAGATTCTCAACATCTGTCTGTCATTTAATCAAAGGACCTGCCTCTCCTTTAATCCTTGCTTGACTTTTCTGCAAGGGTCAGACACACTATAGATGTCTGAGCAGTCCCAGAAACTGGGAACTTCACAGAGTTCATAGAAATCCTAAACAGGGGCCCAATATTATTTTCCTAGATTAATTCTTATAAAATACATACCCTACTGACAAAAATGTACGAGTAGTCTATCCTAAAGGAGATCAGTCCTAGGTGTTCATTGGAAGGACTGATGCTGAAGCTGAAACTCCAATACTTTGGCCACCTCATGTGAAGAGCTGACTCATTGGAAAAGACCCTGATGCTGGGAGGGATTGGGGGCAGGAGGAGAAGGGGACGGCAGAGGATGAGATGACTGGATGGCATCACCGAATCAATGGACACGAGTCTGAGTAGACTCTGGGAGTTGGTGATGGACAGGGAGGTCTGGCGTGCTGCGATTCATGGGGTCACAAGTAGGACACGACTGAGCAACTGAACTGAACTAAACCTCCTAATTAAGAAAGAAGTGGTTGAAAATATTATTTTTGTATTTGAAAATCTCCTAAGAGGGAAACCAGTTCTAATAATTTAGAGTGGAAAAAATATGTTGATATTACAACTGAACCTCTCATCCTTTATCAGTTAAGTCACAGGCTGTGACCAACTTCTCCAAAAAAGGAAATTTCCAGAGTTGAAAAAATTTCACCTGCTGTTTTTATTTCTGTACTTCTCTAAAGAGCTTAACATATATACTGAGTTATGCATGGAAAAAGTACAACCTTCTTTATGTAATTATAGAAATCTTGTGGGAGCTGCTTCAGAATTGAATGATGTGTATATTATAATTATCAGAAACAAATTCAATCTAAAGAATAAAAATTGGAAACCTGTCATTCTGATGAAACACATATCTTGAGCAGAAAAGCATACAAGTTGCTGTACAAAATTATGTTTCCCAACTACCATGTCAACCTGTATACCTTTTCAGTAGAATCGACTTTTATTTACAAACCACTTGAAATTTAATAAATTGAAGGTTTATAGGCGGGAAACCCTCCAAACCTTAAATAGGCAACTCTTGTGCATACGTGCATGCTAAGTCACTTCAGTCATGTCTGACTCTTGAGATGCTATGAACTATAGCCTGCCAGGCTCCTCTGTCCTTGGGATTCTTCAGGCAAGAATACTGGAGTGGGTTAGACATTTCTTACGTTTACCTAAAAAAACATTCTGAGATTGAAAACAAGAGCTAGATTCAACAGATCTTTGTCTTAATATACCTTAGTATCACTATAAATATTTTTGACTCTCATTCCATGGATAGGATTTATATGTTTACAGAGCTCAGGATTAAACTGGTTTTGGAAATAATCTTTTGAAGAGGACATCGAAATTTCTCTTTTCTTTGTGTGCTTTCTTGGAAGCAGAATTAATTCAAGCTAATTTGAGTGAATGGCAACTTGAGACTTGTAAAGAGAGAAGGGTTGAATACAGTTAATTCAATCAACAGAAACCTGATATCAAAATAGAGTATTACACTATCTGCGTAGTTCATAAATACAAACACGTACTCCAGGCATAGAAATTTCACACCTTCATTTGTAAAGACTAAATAAGAGACCTTTATACCAAATAATTTGATGGAGAATTACAAAATTAAAAGCCACAAGACAAAACAACCCAAATAACAGAGATGTGTGCATGGCACACACAGGTACCTTCTAACATTGTTCTCTCACACCGAAAAAGTGCTGTAACATTTGCTCCTGTCTTTTGTCTCTACTTAAAGACATTTTAGATTGATTTCTCTATGTCTATACATTCTTGCTTTATAATACTGTCAACTGAGTCTACAAATTTCCTTTAAAACAGACTCTTGGACCAACATGGTGAATACAAGGCAGTATGAGATCTATAGAGCACAAACAATATTTTGATTTTTATCATTATTTTTTCTTAATATGGTCTCTTACTAGTAATTACGCTTGCTATAAGATAAATGGCCTTCATTAATTTGCTAGGGTTGCCATTATAAAATACCATAGTGCCTGTGACTTAAAAGCAGAAATTTGTTTTCTCAGAGGTCTGGAAGCTAAAAGCCTAAGACAAAGGTGTTGGCGGTTTGAGTTTCTTCTTCCTTGAGAACCGTGACCACCTTCTGATTGTGTTCTCATGGGGTCTTTCCTCTGTGCACGGGCATCTTTGGTGTCTATGTGTCTAAACATCCTCTTTTTAGAGGACCACCAGTTAGAGCAGATTAGGACTCACCCTAACTGCTATATTTTAACTTATCCCTTTAAAGACTCAATCTCCCAACACAGTCATAATCTGAGGTACTAGAAATTAGTGGAAATTAAAGCTTCAATATGTGAATTAGGGGGCGACTATTGAGTTCATAACATGGACCAAGTATGTTACGGTATGAGTAGTTTTCAGCGGTTGTCTGTATACCCTCCCCACAAAATCTCTTCATTCTCAGTTGAAATCTGTAGAAATAGGGGCTTCCTTGGTGACTCTGACTGTGAAAAATCTGCCGGCAATTCAGGAGACCCAGGTTCAATCCCTGGTCAGAAAAATTCCCGTGGAAGAGGAAATGGCAGCCAACTCCAGTATTCTTGCCTGGAGAATTTATGGACAGAGAAGCCTAGTGGGCTACAGTCCATGGGGTTGCAAAGAGTCAGACACTGCTGAGCAACTAACTCATATAAATAAAGTGATCATGAAAAAGCCAGTGGCTCCTATATTTTTCTTGGTCAAGATCTATGAAAATCAGTTTCACTTTACTAGTTGCTTCCTATAAATTTAAATAGAAAGGTTTGCTTGTTTTAGTCAAGTTCTATCTTGAGAGCAATACATTGGTTTCCTACTCCTGGAATTACTTAATCAACTTTTATTGCAATTACCATTAATTTCTTATTCTAAACCTTCCTAGCAAATTAAAAAAACATAGACTTCTAAGATTTTTAGAAGGAAAAAGAACATGGGAACAGGAACAGTTATGTCAGTTATTCTTAGGGAAGATAATGTCATCTCCTAAGAAGCCAGAACATTTTCCTCTTTCTTTCATGACAAATAAAAAAGTGGGAGAAAGTGAAGTAAGATTCAAACAGCAAGATTATTCAACTTAACTGGGGCCAAAATCAACATGGTCTGGTAAGAAGTTTCACAAAGGGAAGTGATTTAAGAATTTATTTCATCAATTCATACTTACTTGAATTAAATAACTAGGTCAAACAAAAAATAGAAACTTCATGACCACCCAGTGACTTCACATAATTAATTAGTTTATATTTAATTAATTAAATCATATATTAAAATATGGACATGTACCACAAGGAAGTACAACATGCCAGGCAGTCAATAATATTTCATCAAATACTGACAATGTTTTATAGCTATGCTTTATACGAAGAGGGGAGCTAGGTACATTGAATTCAGTAACACTACTAAAGATTGTTTTATCTACACTTAAAAGTTACATATAAGTCTTCAAAAAGTTAAGTCGCCATATGACAAACCAATTCCACTCTTAACTATACACCCAAGAGAATCCCCAGATGAAACCACAGGTCACACAAAAACTTGCAATAACATTCATAGCAGCATTACTCATAATAGACAAAAAGTGGAAACCCAAATTCCAATCAATGTATGAGTGAATGGAAAAATGTGGTATGTTCACACAATAGAGTATTATTCAACAATATAAAGAAATAATGTACTGATACATCCTATAACAAAGATGATCATTGAAAACATTATACTAAGGAAAAGAAGCTAGTCATAACAGACCATATACTGTGTGATTTCATTTACATGACATGCACAGAGCAGGCAAACATATAGAGTCAGATAGTGGATCAGTCTTTGCTTAGGGATACTGCAGAAGGGATCCAGGAGAATGAGAATTGGCTGCTAATGGGTATAGAATTTCCTTTAGAAGTGACAAAATGTTCAAATTAGATTGTGGTATTGGTTGCCCAACCCAGAGAATACACTAAAAAAAAAAAAAAAACCACATTAAATTGTATATATATATTTTTTTTAATTGTATATTTTAAATGGTCAAAGAATATGTGAACTGGCGGTAGAGCATGAGATGGTTAGACAGAATCACTAACTCAATGGACATGAATTTGAGCAAACTAGGGGAGACAGTGAGGGACAAGGAAGGCGAGCCTGCTGCAGTCCATGGGGTCACAAAGAGTCAAACATGAGTTAGTGACTGAACAACAGCATATCTCAATAAAGTATTATTTATTAAAAAAAGTTCTCCATGGCTCAGCCTTTCCTCAGTTTATCTCAAGCGTTTTTGGAGCATAGAAGTATTCTGCCTAGATAACATTCACTTACAGCTAAAAGTAAAGAAAAGAAAAAGAAAAAAAATTACACATTTATTAGGAAATATCAATGAAACAATTCACCTTCTGTTCATTTTTAATGCCACCTGTGACCTCTGTTACTAAAGTCAGTGTACTTCTATAACCTTTCTTTCTCGTATAGATAAAACATCAATTTAGTTTTGGATTCAAAGCAAACAGGATCATTATGTTTGTAGAGTGTTCCATAGCTCTGCTCTTTTAGCAATCTGTGACTTATAAATAATGCAAGATCTTTTCCTTCTCTAAATGACTTTCTTGAGGCATGAGTCTTCATACATGGAAACAAAAAATGGAAAGAAGAAAAGGAAAAAAATGAAAGAAGAGAAATAAATCACCCCCCCAGTCATGGAATTCCATCTATTTCTAGCTCCCCAATTGAAATATGAACAACATCTGTTCTCTTTTGTAGTTGCATCAAAAGCCAACTGTCACACACTTAGCTTTTTTTTTTTTAAATCAAAGTAAAGGTAAATTGTAGCTAATCTGAAAAGTTGTTGTGTTTTAGTCTTGCTTCATAAGGGGAAGGAAAAAAAGATCGGTTTCTAAGTGACCTCTGACCTTTGAACCACAACCTTCTTGCCACTAAAGCGTTCACCACCTCATTTAATCTCCCCTCTCTGCACTGGCTCAGTGAAAAGAAAAGGAAACGGAAAAAATAATCTGGGGACTTCATCAATTTTTCATGAATTTTCATTTAGGCCAGAACCCCGTCTTACCCTGGTCGATAGATCAAGCTGCTGTCATATATTTACCACCTGGGGCTACAGCTGCCATCTCTAGGGGCTGCCACTGACTCAAGCTGCATCAGAGTCAGCCTCAGTCTGTGCGAGGACCTGCAAGCTCCTTCTGCTCCAAACACAGGGAGCATCAGAGTTCACATTGAAACTCTATCTGAACCAGTTACGCCTCAGCTCTCTTGGTGGTCCCATCGGAAAACTCTGTATTAAATTCTTCAGTGCCAAGTGCCTTGCTTGTAGACCCTGCAATTCTGTTTTCTAAATATGTAAAAATCACTTTTTTTTTTTCTTGGCTAAAAACCTTCTTGGAGTTCAAGTGATTTAAAAAGTACTTTCTGGCCTGTTTTATTTTTTTTTCCCCCAAAGTAAGATAAAAAAAATAAAATATGAATAAAGTGATTCAAATCTCTACTGCAATGATAAGTTCTAAATGACTTTTTCCTGCATTATATTATTCCCTTTCATAAACTGAACTATGTATTTAAGAGAAAACAAGAGAGAATAAATACACTATGATAAAAAAAAAATAGGCTAACTTCCATACAATCAGTTAAGACAGATGGTTATCAATAAAACTGCACACTTCATATGACAACAGGAAGCAAGACTGTTGAAATTTGAAATGAAAATCAAGATGAAGCAGTGTCAAAAATTCCAGATTTTTTATCAACAATTATTTCACAATAAAATTTATGTTTGTTTGCTACTTCTCCATATATTCTTAAGCACCTTCAGTTCAGTTCAGTTCAGTTCAGTTGCTCAGTCATGTTCGACTCTCTGCGACCCCATGAATCGCAGCACGCCAGGCCTCCCTGTCCATCACCAACTCCCAGAGTTTACTCAAACTCATGCCCATCAAGTTGGTGATGCCATCCAACCATGTCATCCTCTGTTGTCCCCTTCTCCTCCTGCCCCCAATCCCTCCCAGCATCAGGGTCTTTTCCAATGAGTCAGCTCTTCGCATGAGGTGGCCAAAGTACTGGAGTTTCAGCCTCAGCATCAGTCCTTCCAATGAACACCCAGGACTGATCTCCTTTAGGATGGACTGGCTGGATCTCCTTGCAGTCCAAGGGACTCTCAAGAGTCTTCTCCAACACCACAGTTCAAAAGCATCAATTTTTCGGCGCTTAGCTTTCTTCACAGTCCAACTCTCACATCCATACATGACCACTGGAAAAACCATAGCCTTGACCAGCTGGACCTTTAAGCGCCTTATATACACCTCAATCAATTCTCAGCTGATTTTGACCCTCTCCCCAGTCCCTGCCCCATCAAGAGGACATTTGACAGAACCTGGAGAAAGATTTTGTGGTCATGACCTGGGCTGTTGTTGTGTCTAAACTCTTCTGCAATGACTGTAGCCTGCCAGGCTCCTCCGTCCATGGGATTTCCCAGGAAAGAACACTAGAGTGGGTCACCGGTTCCTTTTCCAGGGGAACTTCCCCGCGATTGAATTCATGTCTCCTGCATTGACAGGTGGATTCTTTACCACTGAGCGCCAGGGAAGCCCACAACTTGGGTTGCAGGGGTCCTACTGGCAACTCCTCAGTAAAGACCAGAGATGCTGCTACACATTCTATGATGCACAGCAGAGCCCCTACAACAGGGGATACCCCATCACAAATGGTAATAGTGCAGAAGTTGGAATACCCTGCTGTGGCTCCCTCAAAGCCAATTCAGAGCTGAACTCTTGAAAGAACAGGCACTTATCATGTGCCACTCCAACTTCACCACCTACTTATTCTTCAGCTGCTGTACTTTCTTTCCAACCCTGGAGCCCACAGATACTTTTAATTAGACCACCCTGTGGCATTTGCAGTGCCAAATACTTCTCTTTCTTAAAATTATTTGCTTATTTTTCTTGTCACTCCATTCCTCATATTCCATCACCTCAATACCTTCTCTAAGCCTCCTGCACTAGAATCCTTTCCTTTGCCTGCCATTAATGTTAGGGATCCATACACGGGAAGTGATCTCAGGTCTTATCAACCATCCCCTACAAAGAGCTTGCCTGGGCATTCACATCCACGGCTTCAACTTCCATCTGGGAAAGACCTCTCAACTCCAGGAGCTCTTTTCTTACTGGAACATGGCATATATTTACCTTGCTATTATTTCATTGGTATGTGCAACCACACTGACTGCACTATGCTATTTCCACTAGAGCTATTTCTCCTGTATCTGCCATCCCTTTGTATCGCAGGTATCATAACACACCTAGTCACTCCACCAAAAACATCTGGAAATTACCTTTATCTCCCAAACCAACCACAAAGTGACACAGTTTGTAAATATGATTCAAACTATTTCCTTCTTTCCATCCTCACTGTTTCATACAATTTAAAATCTAACATATACTTTTCTCTGAATGATTTTATAGCTTCTAAGTCCACTCTGACTTCAATCTCCATCACTTTAACCTAATCTTCAATTTTCTTTCTAACATTCTCCTTTTACATAGCAAAAAGTCTAGATTTTATGGTTTACCACATGACTAACTTATGCTGCCCACCAACCTCATATCAAGCTACCTTCAGTTCTCCAAATACATAGTGTTTTCAGGCTTCCATTCTTTCCTTTAACAGACTCATAAATAGATGTGCCATAATTGAGCAATTATGTTGTATCCTAAAATATGAAGGCCAGACATTTATATGACCCATGATGGTTCCTATCATTTTATAAAAATATACCTTGGTTATCAATAGTACTGACAAATCACAATGCTTTGACCTAGATTTCCATATTAACACATTTTATGAAACACACAAGGAAAGGAAGAATACTGATGAGCTAATGTGAAAAGGATGAGCAGCATATAAATGGATATTATTTGATCTCGTGTTGCCTCAAATGGCATGAACTGTTGACAGGGCATTAGAAGAAAGAATTTTATTCACTAGCTGAATCCAATTTAGAACCCATCTTGTTTTCCCCCTCTAAGCCAGAAGCATTTTTTAGCATTCCTCAAAGCTGACTGATTTAAAAAATAAAGAAAAATGCTACTTCCACATTACATGAAAAAAAAAATCATGGTTTAAAATTTTCCTTCTCAAACAGTTTGATTCATTATTAATGACGCAACTAGGAAAGAGAGAAATCCTTTCAGTTAAATAAAAGTGCAAGGTGCATGTGTGTTAGAAGCAATTTTAAGAAAGATAAGGCTCAGAAAACAAAATGTTTATAGCTGCCGAACAAAAAAAAGTGACTGATTGATTTATATAAAATTTAATGTTAAGGATTAAAAATATAGTCATTTGCTTAAAATAAATAAGCTAACAGGATACATAGTACAACACAGGGACTATAGCCCATATTTTATAACAACTATAAGTGAAATTTAACCTTTAAAAATTGTAAATCACTATGTGGTACACCTGAAATGACTATAATATTGCACATCAACTATACTTCAATTTAATAAGTAAAAAGCATTATTTGCTATTGAGTAGATAAAACTTTTAATTAAAACTTCTTTATTTTTTTTATATAAAATGAGCCAGATTTCATTTGACTGTTTTCAAAATATGGCATAATTATCTAAAACTGAAAATTAGAACAAACGTGGCCTGATCGTGAATTCCCCTTTAACTTATGGTGAGAATCTTGGTCACCCAACCATCAAGGGCTTCATTCTATTTATAAAAGGAAAAAATAGTGCCTGTTACATTTATTATAAAGGGGTCCTGTGAGGAGAAAAGTCAATAGAATTGACATTGAAACATTTTGATATGTTTGAAATGTTCCAGAAATAAGATAATTCAAAACAAAAATAAGCAGTTAGGAATATTTGCTTTCTTGAGGTTTTGGGTGTATATATATCATATCTCACTAAACTGCTTTTAAACTAACTGCTTTTAAAAGAAAGTTATAAAAATGAAATTACTTAGCTTGTTGTTGTCGTTTTAGTAGCTAAGTCATGTCCAACTTTTTTGCAATGGTCTATAACCTGCCAGGGGATTTCACAGGCAAGAATACTGGAGTGGGTTGTCATTTCCTTCTCCTGGGGATCTCCCCGATCCAGGGATCTAACCTAATCTGGTACAAAATGGCATTGCTAGCAAAAGTTCTAATGCTTATATCTCAAAGTACAAGTACTTCACAGAATAAATTAGGGTTTTAGAATTAATGTAGTGTTTTCCTATTGAACTTACACATTTCAAGCATGGAGCAGGTTCCAGATTTCCTAGTACAAACCATAAATCTAAATACTGGATGCTTAAGAGCAAAAACTTTCATTGAGACAACTGAGTAAGAAATTGTATGATTTTGTTTACTAAAAGATGCTTTCATATATAAAGATAATGATATATTGTTGAGTATTTCAATACATATATATACAAGTTTTATAATCATGTGATACCATATAGTCTGTGAATATAGTATCAATTAATTGTAGACATAAGCCCATGAAATATTATATCCATTATATTCCAGCTATGCAAAAAAAAAAAAAAAAAGACTCATGCATTCTGAAATATTTCAGTCATCTTATCTATGAACACCTACTGGTACATGCAAGAAGTTGAAAAGCACAAAATTGTTTTAAACTCAATTACTACCATCTTATTCACAAATAATTCTTGATAAAATATTTCTTCAAAAGAGAGAATACCAAAATTATATGATGCTGTTTAACTTTTTTTTTTTTTTTTTTTTTGCTGTTTAACTTTTGACACCAAATCCTCACGTATAAACCAGAAAACAAATCTAATGTATTGTGAAATTTGTTCTGGAAAACCATTTGAAAAATAAAGGTATGGAGTCAATGGTCAAATAGATGTAAAGTCTTGATATATTGATTCACTAGTGTTATTTGGGCTACATGATTAACAAATAAAATCTTAAGTGTCAAAGGCAGGACAAATCATTAGCTACTACTGATTATAAAATCTGAGCGAGATCTTCCTGTATATGAACATTTTGACTATAAACAGAAATCACTTCTCTTCTCTAGTGCATTTTTTATAAAAAAAATATAATTGCTTTTGTTAGTATATTTTCCTCTACATGCCTTGGGGCATCTCTGAACTTACCCTGGAAGCAAAAGAGTTAATATAACCTATAAAGTATATTCGTTTTAAAGCTGCCCAATAAAAATTAGATATGAAAATAATATGTATAAAAATATTAAAATAGGTACATATAAACAGAACAGAAATAGGTACAATAATGAATTTATGCCTTATATTTGATGCCATGTTACACATAAACTCTTTAACATTGTCCATCATAATGCTTGATTATATCTCCATTAAAAATTCAAATTTAAAATATGATCAGCATCATTGCCACCTTGCTTTAATATAAAAATATAACACCCACACTCTTTCAATATATTGGGATGGCCAAAAATTTGTTCAGGTTTCTGTATGCTATAATGGAAAAATCCAAACAAACTTTTTGGCCAGCTCAATAAATAATTCTATTGCAACACCTTGGCTATACATTATTTTGATGAGCTTTCTCTGGAGAAAGCACAGTAAAATTAGTCACTGTTGATTTTTATTCTTTAGGTATTAAGCACCCATGGGAACAAATCAAAGCTTACTAAAAATAAATCAAAGTGCATGCCATTTGTGAGATTCATTAAGTTTACTTACATGCCACTTCCAGAGATGCATTTCGACTCACTGCTTCACCAAGATAGTTCCTTGCAACACACACGTAGCTGCCTTCATCAGGTTTACTTCTGCGCCCATGCACAATGCGTAAGAAGAATAAGGATCCGCTGGGCAGAAGCATCCTATGGGACCGGGGATCATCCTTGTCAGTTTCCACCCGCTCACCATCCTTGTACCACTCGATGGTGGGCGTTGGCCGGCCCTCGGCCTTACAGTTCAAAGTAGTGGGCTCTCCCTTAGAGACAATGACATCGGAGGGATGCTCCACGATCCTCGGGGGAAAGTCTTCCTGGCGAAGACGAGATCCTGCAAAACGTGACAAAATGAACACAAGCTTTAAGACTTCCTTATCCATAGCTTTTGTTTCACTTGGGTTCACACTGATGAAATTAAACTATTCAATCATTCAAAATGCACTTACTACCATTTTATTTATGCTTCAGTCTTTTGTTCTTTATGCATCTCGTAAGTCACCCCACGTTCCTTGTGGAACAAGACAATATAGCAATAAATTAATATTTCCATTTTAATGAGTTGACTTTAACATGTTCCATGAGTCATTCCAAACAAAAGTAAAAACAGCATGAAATTTTCTTTTGACACCAGTAAAAAGGAAAGGATACTAAGATGAGTCAGGCTAATTTCCTGTCCTCAAAGGGCTTACTATTTACTGAAGGAGAAAGTCAAGTGGGGAAGTACCTAGAATATACACGTACAAGCCACTTATCACGCTGGCATTGTGCTATCATAGCTAACACAATAAAAGACCGGAACATTATATACAAACAGTAACTAACTGCATTCAACAGACAAGGAAGAAGTTTAATGACATAAATTGCCCACGACTGTGAAAGAAGTAAGCAGTAGAGGCAGGATTTGACCCCAGGTATCTCTAACTGAGGAACTCAAGCTAAATCACTATGCTGAACTAAGTGTGGCATGGCAGTCCAAGAAATGCATTATAGGAGAAGATCTAGAAAAGTAATCTCAACTTTAATTAGAGCATAGTAAGAGGTTGCCCCCCCAAAACGGTAGCATTTAAATTGGATTATAAAGACAACCCACAGGATAGGAGAAAATATGTACAAATTAAGCAAGTGACAAGAGATTAATCTCCACAATATACAAACAGTTCATTTAGCTCAATATCAAAAAACAATTGTGACCCTATGGACTGAAGCCCGCCTGGCTCCTCCATCCATGGGATTTTCCAGGCAAGAAAACTGGAGTGAGTTGCCATTTCCTTCTCCAGAAAAATGGGTAGAATCCCTATATAGACATTTTTCCAAGGAAGATATACAGATGGCCAGTAAATTTTTCCAAAGAAGATATACAGATGGCCAATAAATACATGAAAAGCTGCTGAACATCACTAATTATTAGAGAAATGCAAATCAAAATTATAATGAGATATCACCTCACATCAATCAGAATGGGCATCCTCAAAATAGCTACAAATGATAAATGCTGACGTGGGTGTGGAGAAAAGGGAAACCTATTAGACAGATGGTAGGAATGTAACCTGATACAGCCACTATGGAGAAGTGTGAAAGTTCCTCCAAAACTAAAAGCAGAACGACTGTATGACCCAACAATTCCATGCCTAGACATATACCCAGAGAAAACATTATCTGTGGTGAAACAGACCACCAGCCCAGGTGGGAGGCATGAGTCAAGTGCTCGGGCCTGGTGCACTGGGAAGACCCAGAGGAATCGGGTGGAGAGGGAGGTGGGATGGGAGACCGGGATGGGGAATTCGTGTAACTCTATGGCTGATTCATATCAATGTATGACAAAACCCACTGAAAAAAAATAAAATAAACCCTTAACTCACAAAAAAAAAAAAAAAAAATACACATGCACCTCAGTGTTCATTCCAACACTATGTACAATGGCCAGGACATGGAAGCAACCTAAATGTCCACCAGCAGAGGAATGCATAAAGAAGATATGGCATATATATACAAAGGAATATTACTCAGCCGTAAAAAAGAATGAAACTGTGTCACTGGCAGAGAAGTGGATGAACCTAAAGACTGTCATACAGAGTGAAGTTAAATCAAAAAGAGAAAGACAAATATCATATATTAACATATATATATGTGGAATCTAGAAAAATTGTACAGATAATCTTATTTGAAAAGCAGAAAGAGAGACAGAGATGTACAAAACAAATCAATATCAAGAGGGAAAGGGTGTGGTTGAATTGGGAGATTGGCATTAACACAAATACATTACTATGAATAAAACAGGTTACTAACAAGAACCTACTGTATAGCATAGGGAACTCTAATCTGTGTTCTGTGGTGACCTAAATAGAAAGGAAATCCAAAAAAGAGGGGATATATGTATATGGAAACATGACTCACATTGTTGTATAGCAGAAACTGACATACCAGTGTAAAGCAACTGTACTCCAATAAAAATAAATACTAAAAATAAAAAATAAATTGGGTTGTGAAGAATGAAAATAGTATGTCAACAGAAGGAGAAAGACATGCACACTGGAGAAGCAGCATGAGCAAAAGGACAGAAAATGAGAGTACACGCATAATACATTTCGTAATCAGAGAGGACGCTAACGTGGAAGGTGAGGGTGAAAGGTGGTCATGTGGCCAAAGACAACAGGCCTTAAGATAACATGATACGGAATGTGACTTTTATTCTATATGGCTCACTGATTTCAAGGAGGCAGCGACATGACCAACTGTGTATTAGAAAGATTCTTTAATTAGGGAGGCAAAAAGACAGGTGAGAGTTACCTCAATATCCCAGAGAACAATAAAAAAGAACCTGACATTTAGAAACAACACTTAATGTAGAAAAATGGAGGAAAATATAAGGTACATCATAAAATAAACACTTGACAGAACTTGGTATTCCATATGGTAAGAAAGAGTGACAGGTACAAATATCCTTCCTTTGACTACAGTGAAAGCAGAACCATTAAAAGTTAGAAGAAATAAGAAGAGAAGGACCCATTTGCTATTTTAAGATGAAAATTTTGCATAATGTATTGTTTTGAATATTTTAATTTATAAAGTGTCAAAAGTCATTATTTGTGGAAAGTTTCTACCAGCTGCAGCACCACCAGCTGCTGCAAATAATCCTAAAGGAAATGTGAGAGAAATCTGTCTGGATATGTAATGATAATCTAGATATGAGCTTTTAAAAGTTAGCTCTTACAATTTTCAAACCAATCATCTAATATTAGCACATTTCTTCTCAATAAACCAAAGTAAGATTTACTCATCAATGTTATTCCAGTTTACTTTCAATATTAATTTGAAATTCGTATTTTAATTTAATAAAGGGAATTTAATTTGGTAGTGAATGAAACTTTCCATTTCTGAAGAGGATTAACTTTTAAAGGTTGCTGATTACCATTTGTTATCTCATCAGATTCTAGAAGGAACTTGCACAGTACAAGTACTAGGTATTTAAAGTAAGAGTAATTTACAGTGCACAGGACAAAATTAAAAAAAAAAAAAAAGAAATCTCCACACTGTTCTCCATAGCGGCTGTACTAGTTTGCATTTCTTAAAAAACTGGAAATAGAACTGCCATATGACCCAGCAATACCACTTCTGGGCATACATACCGAGGAAACCAGATCTGAAAGAGACACATGCACCCCAATGTTCATCACAGCACTGTTTATAATAGCCAGGACATGGAAGCAACCTAGATGCCCACTAGCAGACGAATGGATAAGGAAGCTGTGGTACATATACACCATGGAATATTACTCAGCCATTAAAAAGAATTCATTTGAATCAGTTCTAATGAGATGGATGAAACTGGAGCCCATTATACAGAGTGAAGTAAGCCAGAAAGATAAAGACCATTACTAACACATATATATGGAATTTAGAAAGATGGTAATGATAACCCTATATGTCTGATAGAAGACTTATGTCTAGAATATATAAAGAGCTCTTACAACTCAATAAAACTGTAAATACCAAATTTTTTAAGTGGACAAAGGATTTGAAAAGACATTCATCCCAAAAAGATATACAAAAGGCCAATGAGCACATGAAAAAATGCTCAACATTGTATGTGTCAAATGCAAATCAAAACCACAAGATATACTTCACATCCACTAGGATGGCAATAATCCAAAAAATGTAAAATGAAAAGTACTGTCAGGAATGTTGAAAAATTCAGTGTCTCATATATTGCTGGTAGGAATGCAAAATGGTTTGGCCACTTTGAAAAACTATCTGGAGTTCCTCAAAATGTTTTGGAATTAACATATGACCCAGCAATGCCACTGCCTGGCACATCAGTTCAGTTCAGTTCAGTCGCTCAGTCATGTCCGACTCTGCGACCCCATGAATCGCAGCACGCCAGGCCTCCCGTCCATCACCAACTCCCAGAGTTTACTCATACTCATGCCTATCGAGTCAGTGATGCCATCCAGCCATCTCATCCTCTGTCGTCCCCTTCTCCTCCTGCCCCCAATCCCTCCCAGCATCAGGGTCTTTTCCAATGAGTCGACTCTTCGCATGAGGTGGCCAAAGTACTGGAGTTTCAGCTTCAGCATCATACACACATAACCCAAGAGAAATGAAACCTTATATCCACACAAAAACCTTTTAATGTACTGTAACATTCATAGCAGCATTATTCATAATATTTTTTTTTAATGGAAAGAACCCAAATGTCCCTTAAGAGATGAGTGGATAAATAAATGTTACATATCCACATAATGGAATATTATTTCACAGTAAAAATGAATGAAATACTGATAAACATTATAACATAAGTGAACCCTGAAAGTATTATGCCAAGTGAAAGAAGCTAGTCACAAAATGATTCCACTTACAAAAATACCCAGAATAGTTAAATTCATAGAAACAAAAAGGTCTGTGGTTGTCTAGGGTAGGAAATAGGGACAAGAGGTGAAGGGGGACTAGAGAATCTTTGGGGAGTGATGAAAATATTCTAAAATTGATAATGGTGATGTTGGAAAGCTCCATGAAAATAATAAAAACTATCATATGCTTTAAATGAGTAAAGTATGTATGGATAGTATCCCAATAAAGTAGTTTTTAAAAAGTCATACATAAAGGCACTGTGAGAAAATTTAATACAAGGCATTGTAACAATTCAGGTTCACTCTGACCAACAGTTGGGTTATTTTCCTCATTTACAGTTTTACATTTTAAATGTAATCACCAGGTCAGCAATAACCAGTAGGGCATAAAATAAAAGTAAAAGTTCTTATAAGTCAGATAGGTGATTGACAGACATGTAAGTAGGGAGATAGATAAGTAGACAGAATTGGAAATATGCAAAAACATTGTTGTGGTTTAGTCACTCAGTTGAGACTTGATTCTTTTGCCACGCCGCGGACTGTAGCCCACCAGGCTCCCCTGTCCATGGGATTTCTCAGGCAAGCATACTGTGGGTTGCATTTCCTTCTCCAGGAGATCTTCCAAGGATATAAACCTGCATTTTCTTCATTGTCAGACTGTTTACCACTGAGCAACCAGGGAAGCCCAAGACACAGTTTCAATGTAAATTTTAAGATGTTATTAAAAAAAATAAATAAATAAAATAAAATAAAAGATGTTATTAAACATGAGGGAATTAACTTGGAACTCTCTTCAACTTAGACATAACACAACTATAGAAGTGACCTATAAGATGAATAAGCCTTAGATAGGTCTGTGAATTCTTTTGAAATTGTGCATAAAACTGGATATTTTGTGTGTGTGTGTGTGGGCAGAAGGGAGAGGTGGCTAGAGGGACAGCAGGTTTCACTAAACTTTCAGAGAGGTGTGAGGCTTTAAAATAATGAAGAATCACTAAAGTACTATGACCAAAACAACCCCATTATTTGTTTAAAATACAAAAACAAAAATAGCTGAGTTGTCAGCTAGTCACTGGGGATTAAAAACTGGACAGTAGAGGGGGCTGTTCATTACATGAAATGCTCTTAGCCTCTAAAGCTTTGGTATCCAAGGGTAGAACAGAAACACAGGATCCCCAGCCTAACCCCAGACCCAGAGCATCAGAATCTACATTTTAACAAGATTTCCTGGCAAAGCATATGTGCGTTAAAGTTTGAGAAGCACTGCTCTAAACAGTTTTAATATGGTCTTGAGCTAAGGATGATTTAACATGTTTTATCCTGTTGCTTAGGGAAAAAAAAAAGAGGAGGAACAAAGAAAAAAGAAGCAGAAGGTGAAGGAAGAAAGAGACCATGTATTATCTACAAAGCTTGAAATACTGCGATCTGATTCTCTGCAGAAAAAGCTTACTAATCTCACTCTAGAGCACCTGTTTACTAACTTCCAATAATAACTTTATTTTTTATATAGGACTATAGGACTTTTTTCTCCAGATTTCACATTAAAAAAAAAAAACTTAAACAGAGGGAAAAAACACCTTGCTCATGTCATGGGAAATATTCAGGATCTCTACTGGTCAGACAGCTAAGCACTGTGTCAGAATCGCTATCTGCAATTCTAACTTTGCTTGCAATAAACAGCAAGTCTGAACATCCTTTTAGATGTCAGTTATGAATTGTGCAACAAAATAGTCAAGTTTTAATTTGTATTCAACAGTTCTTAACATAGAAAATGAGTCACAAGTCACTATAGGTTAGTGTCCAAATGTTTATTTTTACCGTATAAACAAGCAAGCTAAACAATAGTGAAATGACTTGTCCATAACTGAATAGCTGGTAGAGGCAGAATTAGAACTCCAGGCCTTTCATCTAAAATGTAATAGGCTTTTGAAAATGCTGAAGTTTAACTGAAGCATGCACATGACAATGTGACTAACTGCAAAACCCCTTCTAAAACTCATTTTAATAAAATGAGTCAAATAAATGAGTCCAGTGGCAATATAAGGACTTCCCAGGTGGTACAGTGGTAAAGAATCCGCCTGCAAATGCAGAAAACGTGGGTTCAATGCCTGGGTTGGGAAGATCCCCTGGAGAAGGAAATGGCAACCCATTCCAGTGTTCTTGCCTGGGAAATCCCAGGGACAGAGGAGCCTGGCGGGCTACAGTCCATGGGGTTGCAAGAGTACAACACAACTGAGCGACTGAACATGAACGCAGTGGCAATACAGCCAGAGATCATCTTGTTTTTTCAGAGCGTGATTCTCAGACTATTGGCATCAAAATCACCTGGGGTATTTCTTTATAATGGAGATTCTTGGTCTCCACAGTGAGAAGAATGCACCAGGAGCTACAAGTGAAAGGGTCTGAGAAGCTGCAGTTATAGCATGCCTACTAGAAGCGCATGTACTTAGACCCAGCTAGATGCAAGCACTCCACAGAAATATCAAATTAGTAAACTGAACAAACATATATCTTTGAATAATCTTCTAAGCACCCAAATTTACATAATGGATTATTTCTGCTTCTCAGAGACTCTCAAACAATGATTTTGCAATGATTTTAGTAAAAATTTTTAGTAAAAAACAAATTTAATAGTTTATTAGCACTTTAAACTTTGAAGAATTAAAAGTAAAAAATCATTCATTCATGAATAGATTTAAAATTAATATAGTAAAAAACCACTCATTTGCAGTGAGGGCAATAGAACTATGTCTTCAGAAGTTATATATCAATTATATAATAAAATAAAGGAGGACAAAGCACTTAGAACACTTTTGATTCCACTTCTTGTATTTGAAAGTAAACTGCTTCTGCCTCCTTATTCAATTGGAATATAATATTTCTTGGCTCTAAGCTGTAATTTTCATTCATATACTCAATAGCTATATCTAGTTAAGCAACACTTTTCAAACATCTGAATTTTCCCTCCAATAACATTTCTGTGCAGTGGCTATTTTTCTTAAAAACATATATTATAATGTGTGGCAGCTGTGCCTCAGATGGTAAAGAATTCTGCAATGCAGGAGAGCCGGGTTTGATCCATTGGTTCAGAAGATGCCCTGGAGAAGGGAATGGCTACCCACTCCAGTATCCTTGCCTGGAGAATCCCACAGACAGAAGAGCTTGGTGGGCTAGATAGAATCCACAGGGTCTCAAAGAGTCAGACACGACTGAGTGACTAACATTTTTACTTACATAAAAGTATGTTTTAACAAACTATTTTTAAAAAATAGTAAAATAAGGTGACAAGATTTTTCTATGATTACTCCAGTTCTGCATGTGACCAGAGATACTTCCTGAAGGAAGAGTACTTCCTTCACCAGTTTGAGAGGTACATAGTACAACATGAAAAAGTGAAGCTTGGATGACCCATTATAAAAAAAAGGTGGTATGGTAGGATTAAAGGAATGGATTATTGACCAGCAAATATTTATGCCTTACTTTTACCAGATACAAATCAGATGACCAATGTCTCACGATTTGGTTTAGATGATTAAAAGAAATCACACATACAGATGTCGTAAGCATCCAGTGTATCTTATATTTCTCTTCTATAAACGAGTACAGATGTTCTTTCCAAAACATGACCCTTAAAATGAATCACATTGACAAGTATCTCTTTTCTGAGGTCGCTCTTATGGTAATTTTTTCTGCATGGTAAATTTTAGCTAGACCAGGCTGATCACTTTACACTAGATTTCAAAAGGATTAAAGCTGTTACTGGTTTCCATTTTACCAAAATAAACCCTATTCAGAATTTTCTCCACAGAAAGAAACATATCTCAGTACCATTACTAATGCTATCCACATTGATCAGTGAGCTAATCAAGTTTGTACTTAGAACTTCACTGTCCTTGAATTTTTCCTGATGATAAAGTTCCAGTGTACTTCACTTGTGAGAGAGGGGAAATACAAAAGGGATATAAAAAGACTCTTTTTCCTATGATGTGATAAGATGTGGTGAGAAAGCTTATGCTTGGAAAACACAAAGACTGTTTTATCCATTTGAACCTTATTAAGACTCTCTCAGGAGATGATCTAATTTGGCAATGAACTAAAGACATAAAATTCTTGTTTCTTCTGGAAGCACAGCAGTGTTTAAAAAAAAAGTTTAAACTAGAAAAGATATCAAAATTAAATTGAGACCAATAAATACTACTTATTACAAAAATTCTAAATGACTTTTAATGTCATAAAACTAAAGGGACATGGTATGAAAGGTAATTGACAAAGATCAAAGACAATTTCTTCTCAAACTCGGCAGCCTTAACCCTGAAAGTTTCAGTTGTACAGTATGGCATCTAGGATGGCCCCCATGTACCCAGTCTTCCAGGTTCAACGAGGTGACACGCTGAGCTACCAGAGACCCTCTTTGTCCCAAATCCCATTTTACAGTTGAGGAGGGAAAACCTTCAGAAACAATAATTGAAGTTTCTTTCTCCAAACCTGACACTAGAGTACTTTGCCTCAGCTGTGAGTCCACGCTTTGTATTTCTTCTCTATCACTCTTCCTTCTTCCCATATTTTGGATAAGTCTAAAATAGAAAGTCTACAATGACATATCACCTCATACCAGTGAGAATGGCCGTCATCAAAAAATCTACAAACAGGAAATACTGGAGAGGGTGTGGAAAAAAGGGAACCCTCTTGCACCGTTGGTGGAGATGTAAACTGATACAGCCACTACAGAGATCTGTATGGAGATTCCTTAAGAACGAGGAATAAAACTACCACATGACCCGTCAATCCCACTACTGGGCATCAGTTCAGTTCAGTTCAGTTCAGTTCAGTCGCTCAGTCATATCCAACTCTTTGCAACCCCATGAATCGCGGCATGCCAGGCCTCCCTGTCCATCACCAACTCCCGGAGTTTACTCAAACTCATGCCCATTGAGTTGGTGATGCCATCCAGCCATCTCATCCTCTGTCGTCCCCTTCTCCTCCTGCCCCCAATCCCTCCCAGCATCAGGGTGTTTTCCAGTGAGTCAACTCTTCATATGAGGTGGCCAAAGTATTGGAGTTTCAGCTTCAGCATCAGTCCTTCCAATGAACACCCAGGACTGATCGCCTTTAGGATGGACTGGTTGGATCTCCTTGCAATCCAAGGGACTCTCAAGAGTCTTCTCCAATACCACAGTTCAAAAGCATCAATTTTTCAGCACTCAGCTTTCTTCACAGTCCAACTCTCACATCACTACTAGGCATAAACCCTGTGAAAACGATAACTCAAAAAGACACACATACCCCAAGATCACTGCAGCACTATTTACAACAGCCAGGACATGGAAGCAACCTAGATGCCCATAGACAGATACATGGATAAAGAAGATATGATACAAAAAAAAAAAAAAAAAAGAAGATATGATACATATAAACAATGGACTATTACTTGGTCATAAAAAAGAATGAATTTGAGTCAATGGAACTGAGATGGATGAACCTAGAGCCTGTACACAGAGTGAAGTTAAGCCAGGAAAAAAAAAATAGTGCATGTTAACACATATATATGGAAATGAGAAAAATGGTACCAGTGATCCTTGTAGGGCAGGAATAGAGACACAGACAAAGAGAACAGACTTGTGGACACAGCAGGGGAAGGAGAAGATGGGATGAATGGAGAGAAGCACTGACATAGAAATTACCATATGTAAAACACATAGCTAATGGAAGTTGCTGTAGAATGGAAGCTAATGGGAGCTCAATCCAGGTGACAACCTAGAGAGGTGGGGCTGGAGTAGGGTGGGAGGGAGGTTCAAGAGAGAGGGGCTATATGTATACTCAAGGCTGATTCATGCTCTCATATGGCAGGAACCAACATAACATTGTAAAGCAGTTATCCTCCAATTAAAAATAAATTTAAAAAAAGTAGAAAAAGATACGAAAGTCTAAAATAAAGTCTCAGCCTTTCCCTGATGGTCCAGTGGCTCAGACTCCATGCTCCCAATGCAGGGGGGCCGGGTTCCATCCCTGGTCAAGGAACTAGATCCCACATTCCACAACTAAAGAGTCCATATGCCACAACTAAAACCCAGCATGGCCAAATAAATAAATAAATATTTTTTTAAAAATAAACTAAAGTCTTCAGTACTACATTTCTGTTATTGGGTTTTTTTTTTTAATTTGTTTTAGTTTGCTTCGATTTTTTTTTTTTCCCCCTTGTCATTGTGTCTTTAGGGATGTGACCTTAAGCAAGTTACCTAAATTTCTTTATGGTACCATTTATTCAGCCCAAAACGGAGGCAGCTAGAAGAGCAAACTGCGACAAGTTCATTGTTTTATGACATGATTACACTCTTTATGACTGTCACATCATAATGGACATACCCATAAGAAAAGATAATAGGTAGCAATTTAAATTTACTACCACAGAGCACATTTTTAAAGATACACACTATAGATTAATGTTCACACTTTTAATATATGTAGAGATTGGAAATGTTTGCCCGTCATAGGTGTTATGTCCACTATCAAAAAGCAATGGGTGTCAAAATGCTTTCTTAGAGCACCCTCCAAAGGTTGTCAATAATTTAAAAGCTTATGTTTAAAAAGCAGTTCATGTAACATCTGGCATTTCCTCTTAAATTTCTGTTAAATTTATTTACACTGCCAATAAATACACAGTGCTATAAATCATTTAAACCAAAGACCAACTGGCAAAGCATAGATACTTATCTTATAAGTAAATTGCCCATCAATTATTTAAAATATAAACTTAGTCAAAGATATTTAAAATTTCCTTCCTTATTCAGTGTGAATATTTGATACTTCAGGATAAGGTAACTAAGGATGACTTCATAAAACATTTTCTCTGAATTTCACAATTGTATTTCAGGGTTTTCTGTATTCTTAGAAGATATTACTGAAAATATTAGAAGTGGAACATGTATTCCCTCTCCTTCACCACCTCATGTTATTCAGTACCTTAATTACAAAGGTTTTGATTTCTTACTGTAATTTTTCATTTTCTGGCTGCCTCCATCCAGTGCACTGAGCCACTGACCTCTTTTGAGCAGGTGTGCCCAAATGACCAAAAACCAGAGGGAAGGCAGGACTAGTTTGGGTAAATCAGAAACAAAAGCAGAAAGCAATCAAAAGCAGGGGTTAAATACATGAGAATACCTATATAAAACTGAAGAGCAATTTTGAAACAACAAGTCTCTAAGTTTCCAGTAAGCTTACAGTAATGATTTCCTCCTGAGAAATAAAAAAATAATAATAACTTCCTACTTTATTAATTCATTTTCCAATAATTCAGTGAGGAGACAACATATTAACCTGGACATTCATCCAAAACTATTTCAAATCAATTTGTTACATCTTCCCATGGTTGAAGGCATTCTTTAAAGAGTGATTTGCCATCAAATCAGAGGTTTCCATGGGTTATGCAGATTTGCCTTACAGTGATAAAAACAATATTTCAGGAAGATATCTTTGAAACTTAGCTTCTTACTGTCATATTTATAATATTTTCATGTGGTTTAAAAATGCATTTGGCTTTACAAAAGATGATGCAATGAAACAATCTCCAACCTCATTACACTATTTAAAAACATTTAATTTTCTAAAGACCATCGGTATTTATTTGGTGGAGACCATGAATGGGTTTTCAGAAAAAGACATTCTACTTACAGAAACTCCTAATAGACTGATAACATTCTGGACTTCTATTCTATTTCCTAAGCACTTATATTTGGAAAATTCGGTGGCAGTAGCATTCATCTTAGCAAATGCAGAGCCAAAGGTCCCAGTGTTACTGTCACAAACACCATTCCTACCAGCATTGATATTTTACACCTGTGCAAAGCTCTGTTGAATATTTAGTTTCTGATAAATTTGCCTAAAATTCGACATAGTTTTTGCATATCTGAACTATTAAAGTTAAACTGAGATTCAATAAACATAGTTAAAATTGTAAAGTTCATTTACTTGAGAGTTTACTAAGGATTTTTTAAACAGATTAGAGAATGTTAATAACATCCAGAAATTTTCTTTAAGGAATAATGCTAAATCATTACTCCCAAAATTACAACTGTCTTAATACATAATGTCATATATATTAGCTGTGTCATCTCAAAATCATATACACAATGATTGATTTTAGACTTGTTCACTTCTAATTGCCATCTGACTACCAAAGAAGTTGGCCTAACATATGAATCTCATTGCACTATACCATTATCATTTTAAAATATGGTTCTTAAAATATGGATTACCTTATGCGGAATAGAAGTAAAATATGGAATGGAGGATGACACCTCAGATATTGGGGGCAAAATTTTGTTTGCACGTATATATGTTTAAGAAATAATAAAGCATAACTTCGACAATTAATATAGATTCTCTGTCTTTAAAAGGAGTCTAACTTGCAATTGCTCTTATCCAAAGGCACGATAGGAGTATAAAACCAGGCAAGTTTCTTACCCTCTGCACACCTTCGTTTCCTATCTATAAAACATCGCAGTACCGATCTAATTTTGTTATGAACACTACGTGAGATTTTTCAATGTGCTGAGCACACAGTAAGCACTCAGTGAATGTTCACTAACATTAATATTACTATAATGTATACCTGTTTTATTATATAACACCTATCACTATACTCACAGGAATCCTCAAAGCCAAAGACTACCATCTACAAGACAGATACAAGAGTAAGACATTTTTTACGCAATAGTAAGCCATTCAAAAAACAGCTTCAGCTTCTGCTTCTCTATTATGATTTTTCTACTACTGCCTGTTATTACTCATCAAATGAAAGTCACTCAGTCGTATCTGACTCTTTGCAACCCCATGGACTATACAATCCATGGAATTCTCCAGGCCAGAATACTGGAGTAGGTAGCCTTTCCCTTCGCCAGGGGATCTTCCCATCCCAGGGATCGAACACAGGTCTCTTGCATTACAGGCAGATTCTTTACCAGCTGAGCCATAGAGAAGCCCAAGAATGCTGGAGTAAGACGCCCAAGAATACTGGAGTGGGTAGCCTATCCCTTCTCCAGCGAATCTTCCCAAAACAGTAATCAAACTGGGGTCTCCTGCGCTGCAGGCAGATTCTTTACCAACTGAGCTATCAGGGAAGCGAAATGCAGAGTAATTTGACCACACAAGGCCAAAGGTCAATCAAATCAAAGGTCATGCTGAATAATATACCTTACCTACATTTCCCTGAAGCCTATGCGTTTTCAACAACTCTGCACCTTAGATTTGTCACATGCTCTATCAAGCTCCAAAGATGAAAATATTAGGTGCTCAATCAATATTTTATATAAATGCATGACTCTATCACTTTAGCCATTCTATCAGTGGAGCTATAGCTAGCTAGAATTGATAGAAAAACTCCATAACAACTAAAGATAGCTTCTACTGTGTTTCATGACAAATTGGATGGGGGTACTTTAGTTCAGGTAGCACTGTCTAGGCATGCTGAAGAAATTACCTGTAAATTATATTCATTGCAACTTAATCAAGTATCAATATTTAACAATTCTTTATGTCTCCCTATTTTATTGAAACAGGTTATACCAATACTGATAACTCTTCTTTATGTTAATCTTGAAACCATTATGTGATCATTACATGGAAAGACTCTATCTTTTGGCTATTTTTCCATTATAAATTTAATAAGAAATAGGACTATCAAAAGAATGTCTTGAGGAAACAACACATGATCTAAATTAAATGACAGAGTATTATCAGAACACTATCTTGAAATTAACGTTTGCCTACTTTAAGGGCTTCCCTGGTGGCTCAAATGGTAAAGAATCTGCCTGCAATGTGGGAGACCTGGGTTCAGTCCCTAGGTTGGGAAGATCCCCTGGAGAAGGGAACGGCTGCCCACTTCAGTATTCTGGCCCCCAAAATTCCATGGACTGTAAAGTCCATGGGGTTGCAAACCGTTGCAGAATCGTACACAACTGAGCGACTTTCACACACACACTTAGTTTAAAGCAGTGGTGATAACAAAACCACTTTTCCCCATTTAAAGGAACATATTTCTTCCTTGAAGTCTCTAGATTACAGTTTTCATGACATTGTGTATCCTTAAAATAAGGGCAAGGCCTCTTGCAATTAAAAAGGAAAAAAAAAAAAAGTCAAAGTTTAAAGATTGTTTCTTGCATAGTGGGAACAGCCATGTTGTATTTAGTTTTTCTTACTGCCACACAATGGCATGTTGGAATTTTTCTTTCTGAAGCCAGTGCCTTGAAGAGTTAAAGAGGTGTGCAAAGGCATCTGAATATAACTTATACTCATCGCTTTGTCTCTGATGATCAAGCTCAGAGTGAATGAGCTTTCATAGTTCACCAAACTGAATGGAAGTGTCAGCATCCCATTTCTTTGGAGGTATTTGCAGGAGAGGCATCTAAATCCATTTCTGAAGTGTTTACTCCACTAAAAATACCTTGGACAAGATTTTGATCCAGAATAGGTTGAAAAAGAGGCCATGCTTAATCAGTTGCAAATAGCTCTTAGGCTTAGAATTAAATCTGTTTTCAAATCATTAGCATACTCTCAAAAAATTTCAGAGTTGGCATTTTGTCCCTCACTTTATGCAAAGCATTAAAGTAACAACAAAAAAAAAAATGTAAACCTAAATTAGTCCCTCTTTAAGAAAAAAATAGTTTGATTTAGTAAATCATAATAATTTGATATGACTTCTCTTTGTAAGGCATACAAATGGTTAAATTTAGATTGAAAATGAGAGGAGTTTTCGCCTAGCTGATAAAGAATACGAGTTACTTTAATTATGAGGATACTTTTCATTTAGGAATCTACTTTCTCTTAATTTTTGTCTATTTATGCTATCTGTTGATGCCTTTTTAAAAGTGAGTTATTTAATAAAACTCTAAATTTCCTTTCAAGGGGTATCTTTTGTTTCAGAGCCAAAGGATCACCAGATAACATCATTGCTGCAACAGAAATACTGAGTGTGGTTTGCATTCAAAGAGTTTGTATGCACAGAGAAAAATGAGCTTGTTTTTTGCTGAATGGAGAAAACCAGCAAATGGGAGTGCTGTAAATGTTTTAAAAAGATCCTTTTCTACTTGAATTATGTTCCGCAAAAATACATCAGAGACTCAGTTCCTGGGGTCTCTCAAAAAACGTCTGCAGCTCCTAGAAAACTTATGAAAAATGTTATTTTCCACTCAGTTCATTTACTTTGAAGCCTTATCAGATGAGGGATCAAATGAAACTGATCATCTCCAGGTTCTCCCAGGTTATTACCATGAGGACATGGAATTAACCTCCATCCACCCACTCTCAAAATGCAATGCTTTCTTGTCACAGGGTAAAAGGAGTGGAACACAAAGAATTATTCTTGGTTATGGGGAAGGGAAAGAAAATGATGACAGGTAGAGGAATAAGAAAGTATAGAGTTATAGTAATTGTGAAAGACAAGAATAACAACAGTTTAGATAACGTGGTTATTTTTCTCTAATGTAGGAAGTTGGTTGTACAGTCAGGTACTCAATACATCACACGCGGACAAGTTGGGTTTATAAACAAGAAGCAACTGAAAATCTGGAAGAAAATGAAAGGTGTGTGCATTTTAAAAAGAGTATAATGATGTTTCCTTAATATTCAATGTAGGTATGCTACTTTCAAAAGAGGCAATAATAAGCATATTGGGGTCCTTTTTTGTAAAAGATGGACAAACTGCTGCTGACATTTAAAAAAAGAACTCTGTCACTGGTTACATTTTTACAAATGTCTATCAATACAGAGAAAAATGATCTTTGACTTATATGTAAACAATCACACTAGAAATCTGAATTAAGTCAAATCACTTCTGTCTCAATCATTAAGGCTTCCTAAGGTGCTGTAGTGCTCAGCCGTCTTTATAGTCCAACTCTCACATTCTTACATGTGAGATGCTGTGATGCAGATTTGATGCTTTTAAATTGTGGTGCTGGAGAAGACTCCTGAGAATCCCTTGGAATGCAAGGAGAACATACCCGTTCATCCTAAAGGAAAACAACCCTGACTATTCATCCGAAGGACTGGTGCTGAAATTGAGGCTCCAATACTTTGGCCACCTGCTGCAAAGAGACAACTCATTGGAAAAGACCCTGATGCTGGGAAAGATTGAAGGCGGAGGAGAAGGGGATGACAGAGGAAGAGACGGTTGGACGGCATCACCAACTCAATGGACATGGGTCTGAGCAAACTCCGGGAGATGGTGAAAGACAGGGGAGCCTGGCCTGCTGCAGTCCATGGGGTAGCAGAGTGAGCTACGACTTAGCGGCTGAACAACAATAAAGGTGCTGCGGACCTGGCTCTTGTCTCCAGTGCTTTCTATGGGAAACTCATTCCCTCTCATAGCCTCAGGTTTCTATGGCAACAAGAACCGAATCTCTAGTTCAGTATCTCCAGGTAAGGAAAGCTCTAGGCTTGGTTCAGGGGCCTGCTTTAATGTTCATTCATAACCTCACACTCCGCAGCTCTCAAACTGGACCCTTAGCCTGTCTCCTGTCACACACCTCATCCCTCTCTCCTTCACCACATAATCCCATCTTTTTTCAGGTCCCTAATACTAAAAATCTTAGTTTCAGGATTTAACCCCTCAATTTCTTTCATATCCACTTAGGCACAGATTCCTGGGAATTCTTCATTCTTTTCTCTCACTTTATGTCTGCTGCTCACCCCTGTCCCTCTCCAGACTCTATTTCACACCACTAGTATTCCAAAAGCCTTATAATTTCTCAGTTCTTCCAAGCATTTTCCCATGCTTCTGCATCATCACTCGTTACCTAGGAAAATATATTTGGATTTTAGAGAGCTAGATATAACTTTCCTTTACACAAACAAAGAAGTAGGTTAGCCAAGTAAATTTTCTCAAACTTTCACAGAGTGCTCTAAATTCTTCTCACTCCCTTGGCCAGTAGAAATCCATTTATTCAGCCAGCTGAGTTACAAATTGCACTTTTCTAAGTCCAACTTATGCAGACAGGATTAAGCAAATTGCCTTGTGAGTTTTATGATGAAGCACAAAATTCTGAACCATCACGCCAAGGCTGGGCATTTATTTGGACACCATCTACTCACGCCGCTGCAATGTCTTGGCAACAGTGATTTATAGTCAGAGGTGCCAGAACATCACTTACTGAATTAAAACTTGGCTGTGTCTCTCCATTTTCTGAGTTCACTGCAAATTTGAAAAAAAATATATTGACTGCAGGGTAAAAAATAAGGTGCAAAACCCTTACTTATCGAGGTAGCTTATACCTGATAAAAGCATCTAAACTGCCCACATGAAATCAGCCCTATGGGACATCTTCCTCACAGGAATCCTGAAATGATGATGTAGGCACTGATAGGCTGATTTTTTTTTTTCTATTTTACTCATGAGTATCTTTAAATATAAAATAATGAAATACCACCTAGTGACTAAGGGACTTAATTTAATTTCTAAGCATTCTCTGTGAGATAATTAGCAAAAACTAAGAAAAAAAAAGAGTAGAGTAGCTTCAATGTAGTTAATAGGCCTTCATCAACCTCAATATTTATGTCTACTAAGTGGAATTTGAACTCAAATGGATAGAAACAATGAAACACAATTCACAGTAAAAATACACCCACTGTGTAAAGTCTATCAACAATCAGGAAATAAGGAGGTTGTATATCTGTTGTCATTAGTTTACAACCAGGCGATTTCTGTAATTATCCTCACTGGCTCAACAAGGTATTAAACACCCAATAATCAGTTAAGGAAACAAAGGCATGAATAAGACTACAATGTCTGACTTTGCTTGGCTCAATGAGCACCACCTTGATGTACTGATGGTGCTTAATGAAGACAATCGCCACCAATTAGACAATTTATAATTAGGTTGAAAACTGAAGTGTCAAAACCAGAACAAGGGACTGACCCGTGGATACTAAATTATTTTTAGGTGGCATTTAATCACTCTTACAACAAAAGATAGATTTGGGGGGGTTGTTCTTTTACTACAATGAGAAACTCTGCTTCACATTGTACATCTTGCTAGCTTACATGCTAGCCTTTTTTCATCCCTCAAAATTTTGCTGGAATCTAGCTTGATACACTCTTTCATATGACTAAAGTGTATTGATGAATATATTATACAATTAGGAAGATGGGCCACAAATAGTATTTACACATAGGACCTAAGCAGATAGTGCAAAGACTCTGGATTTAGACAGACCTCTGGTTTAGTTTTAGCTCCTAGGGAGCAGATTATTTCTTAGTAGAAGATAGGAGAATCACCTTACTTAGCCAATATTTATAGTGACTAAGAAAGCTATCTTAGTATCTGGGTCCAATATGGACTGAGGCAAAGTCCCAGGTCAGCCTGGGTGAGGAGTGGCCAGGCTGATATATTATATTAATATATCATATAAATAGGAAATACATAGGAGATATATATCATGCATGCATGCGTGCATGCTCAGCGTTTCAGTCATATTCAACACTTTGTGACCCTATGGACTGTAAGCCAGCCGGGCTCCTCTGTCCGGAGGATTCTCCAGGCAAGAATACTGAAGTGGGTTGCCATGCCCTCCTCCAGGGGATCTTCCTGACCCAAGGATTGAACCTGGGTCTTCTGCATTGCAGGTGGACTCCTAATCACTGAGCCGCCAGGGAAGCCCATATATACCATATACATATGATATTTCTATACATACACACATATATCCATGTGTATGTCGTATTCCTACACTAAGAACACTGCCTGAAGATCATTGCACACAGAATTTTCTTTAAAATGTCAAAAATTTCAAATGCTTAACACACTTTTGCATAAGCCACTACCTTCCCCCATGTAAAAATAGAAATTCTTCATGTTTGAGCACTGGCAGACAGCCCACATTTCCCGTACTATGATTATTTCTGAATGACTTGGCACAACCTTTAATGATAGGCTGCTTGCATCACAGGATTTGATGTTCCATTTTTGCCCTTCTCATTGCTTTAGTCTCTAGAAGTTGTAGCTGCCTGATTATTATGAATACACAGGGGCATTTCTGCATGGTTGTCCTTAGAGTCCACACCCTTGGGCTGCCTGAGAGGTGAGATCACCTTCAGATCTCCACTGGCTCTGTTCCCTTGGACAGGATCCAAGTCTGAACTGCCTTATGCTGAGTTTCATTGCTATGGCCAATGGTATAATAATGAGGTTCCCATGTCAGTACACCTTGGATTTAAAAGGGTCATATTTCCAATATAAGAAAAGGCATTTAAAATGATGTTTCTTTTCATTTCATTTCATTCAGCTTTTCTCTTTTGATCAGGTCCAAATACAGTACACCAAAATGTACAACAATGTCAATAACTTGAAATTTCCCATAAACGAGCACATAGACATCACACACACACATACACACAAAAACACACATATGTGGGTAATAAACGCAGCCACAGAATTATGGGAACAAGATTTTTCTCATTCTTCCCTTCAAGAAGGAATCTGCCACTCAACATTAAGGTCAAATATTTGAGTCATTGAAAAAAAAAAACAAATAACTCCAATGAATGTCTTATAAAAACAGAATAAAAAATATATATAATGTTATTATCAAATTAATATAGTCACTCATTTTTAGTGGAACCACACCTAGTCATTAATGCAGAACTTCATATAACTATGTATTTATGAACAGAGATATATGAGCAAAGATTTTCAAGCTTACTGCATTCCTGCCAAAGGCAGTTAGCTGTATGCATGAGGAAAAGGACACAGGTCTACCCTCAGAGTCAACTGTAGCTAGCTCAGCTGAGAGAGCTTTCCAATTCTTGGCAAAATAACAAATTCTCAAGCAGAGAGGGGACAGGCGTGAGATTTTTTCTTCTGTAAGTAACTTAATGAATGAAGTACTAATTAACATTATGGCATTGATAAATGGAGAGAGAGATTAGGGATGTACTCGATATTCAGACCTTCGCAGATGGACTGTCAAAGCCACATTAATTCCTATCTCATTGGAGCATCTGCTTCTCCCATAATCCACTGCCCCTTGGTACGAACAACACAAACTGTTGTGACTCAATTCGATTTATATCAATCTAATTTCTTTTAATCCAATTTGTATTCCAATCTACTACCTTCTAATCACTTAAATCTTCAGCCTCCATCTGGTAAATTTTCTCTCAAAATTAACCGAGCAGATGCCTCTGTGATTGTCTTCCACAGTCAAGCTAATCAGACCCTCGCAGTGGCCTATAGAATCTGCTGAATAGGTACGTGACTTACGCTGTTGCCCTTCCAGTTATGAACTCTGTGAGGTAGGAAGACCATTTGATGTGTCATTAATTGGTTCATTTGCATAACACTGCTTGGGAAGAAGCGCTGAACACAAAAGCCAAGAGAATCAAACTCCAGGAAGTGAGCAAAACATGCTTATTTCTCAAATATGCTTTACAACTCAATATGTCTTCTGTTTAGTTTCACAAACATAGGGGAGGATGTGATTTAACACCGCACGGTCTAAAAAGCTACCTACCGTCTGCAGGGTATGGGATGAGGAGTTTTGTCTCATCATCACAAAGTCATACTGAGACCTAACTCTGGTTGACAAACATGTTCTTAAAATAAGCTTCTGAAATTTGGAACTACGCACTAATTTATTCACTGGAGCATATGTGATATAAACAACACAGCCCCTGGCTACCATTGACTTTAACTCCCAAGGAAGTTCCACTGTTGATTCATAATTAATGCCACAAATTAAACATTCCCTATGAGGAAATTGGACAGTACTACCTGTAGAATAAATATCATTCTGGAAATACAGTAATTAACAAAAATGTAAATAAATAAAAGGACCCAAGACATAAGGGCAAACACTATACTGAAACATCTTGAAGTGGAACTTATTATCATAGATGACTTGGTTTCTTTAATTTATACTTACACAACCAGCATGTCTTAATAATATTTTAAAATATGTTTTCAAGTATTTCAAATTTCAAGATACTATTAATAGAAATACTAAAGTGTTCAATGTACCCACATAAGGATTTAGCCTCAGGAAGACCTGCTGCTGGAAAAACTTGAAAAATTAGCCTGGAAAATCATTAAATCTAAAACATAATTTCTGAGTGAAAAATTCTATTTTTTAAGAATTCTTAATAAATCAGTCTTGTTCACATTAATTATGAAACAGAAAAACATGAAAATACCTTCATTAAGCATAATATAAAGCATAAATAGTTGGATTATACAATGAATGCAGAATCTATTTCTACAATTCTAATAAGAGCAAGATATAACAGGCAAGGCTTCTAAGTGGTTGGGTCACTGAGTGTTCAAAATGACCAGAGAAACCCAGTTGGAGAAATCAGAGGGTACAGGACTGGATCTTCTGGGAAAGCGGCAGGACTGTTGAAATGGGGGCACAAAGAGAGACACTGATCCATCCTACGATCTCAGCATGAAGACAGTAGGTGATATATAACAGTGAATAAAATGGGCACTTCTGGACCCCACTCAATCTCAGATTCGCTGCTCTAAGCCTCAGGGTTTCATCTGCAAAATGGACTGAAATGTATGTTGGCTTTTACACATTGTGGTGAGGATGAAATGAGATCGATTCATGTAACGGACAATTTTTGAATTCTAAGACACCATATAAATAAATGTAAGATCCCAGAGCAAGGCCATTTAATAACATGGACTCTGGACTCAAATTTGAGATGCAGACTTAGACTTTAGGTTCTTCAATGAAAAACAGTGATGATAATCTCTCCTACCTCATGTCATGAGAAAAGATGAATTAATATATGTAACATGTCTAGAAGAGCAGCTAGAAAAAGTACCTCGTGAAAACATAAATAGCAGCTAAAGGATAAAAGCTAACAAATCTGTCTGTGCATCACAATTTCTCAAATGAATCTAGAGGTGCATTAACAGTTCAGTACCTAAACAATAGTGTCTATTTTCTCCATTGCATTCTTCTTTTCAATAATAGAGGCAAACTCAGTTGTAAGAATATAACTATTTCAAGTGCTGCAGCGAGGTCTATCTATAGCACAGAAAGACTGAAGGCAGGATGTGTCCATGGATGGCATCAGTGACTCAATGGACATGAGTTTGAGCAAATTCCAGGAGACGATGAAGGACAGGGGAACCTGGCTTGCTGCAGTCCAGGGGGTCACAGAGTCAGACACAACTGAGGGACTAAACAACAATACAGTGGGAAGAAAATATGGTTGTTATTATTATACTTTTAATTGACCTCCTTATGAAAACGGTAAGCTCAGTGGTATCAGTAATTTTATTAATTACTGAAACAAATACGTACTGTGTACTATGTGCTAGGCATTGTGCTAGAAGGGAGTACCACCCTCAGGAAGTTCAGAGTCTTGGGCCCTGGCAATTTAATTAAACCCTTTTTCCCCTCTGGGCAGTCAAATATTGGGAGCGGACATGTCATATGCTTCCTTGAATGCTGATGCTCATATAACTGACTCAAAATTGTAAAAGTAATAACCAAAAACCAACTTTCATTATCCTGGCCTCAAAAAGAAAGTAAAGATAAAAATGGGTAGGGACTCCAGAACATCCAGGGAATGATTCTATACTTGGCTGAACCACCTGTATATTCAAAGAGTACCTCTGGTAAGGCGAAGAATAGCCTATGATGGATAATAATAACAACAATGAAGTGAAGTGAAGTTGCTCAGTCATGTCTGACTCTTTGCGACCTCATGGACTGTAGCCTACCTGGCTCTTCCATCCATAGGATTTTCCAGGCAAAAGTACTGGAGTGGGTTGCCATTTCCTTCTCCAGGGGATGTTCCCAACCCAGGGATTGAACCCAGGTCTTCAATGTTGCAGGCAGACACTTTACCATTGGGGTTGGCTGTGGCCATGTGGAAGCTTTGGTGGCTGGCGGTCAGCTGCGGGGGCACAGGTCCCAGGTCTCGGACTGGACAGACCCCTGGAGGTTGCACTGCTGGAGGGACAGGCGGTGGGAGTGGCAGCATCATGACCACCATCATGGGATTATAAGGGAGGTATTATTACTAATTTATTATATATACATATATAATCCCATGGACAGAGGAGCCTGGCAGTTTACACACAGTCCATGAGGTCGCAAAACAGATGAAATAAACAAAATTGACAAATCATTAGCAAGACTCATTAAGAAACAAAGAGAGAAGAACCAAATTAACAAAATTAGAAATGAAAATGGAGAGATCACAACAGACAACACTGAAATACAAAGGATCATAAGAGACTACTACCAGCAGCTCTATGCCAATAAAATGGACAACTTCGAAGAAATGGACAAATTCTTAGAAAAGTATAACTTTCCAAAACTGAACCAGGAAGAAATAGATCTTAACAGAGCCATCACAAGCAAGGAAATCGAAACTGTAATCAGAAATCTTCCAGCAAACAAAAGCCCAGGACCAGATGGCTTCACAGCTGAATTCTACCAAAAATTCAGAGAAGAGCTAACACCTATCTTATTCAAACTCTTCCAGAAAATTGCAGAAGGAGGTAAACTTCCAAACTCATTCTATGAGGACACCATCACCCTAATTCCAAAACCAGACAAAGATGTCACAAAAAAAGAAAACGACAGGCCAATATCACTGATGAACATAGATGCAAAAATACTTAACAAAATTCTAGCAAACAGAATCCAACAGCATATTTAAAAAATCATACACCATGACCAAGTGGGCTTTATCCCAGGAATGTAAGGATTCTTTAATACCCGAAAGTCAATTGATGTAATACACCACATTAACAAAGTGAAAGATAAAAACCATATGATTATCTCAATAGATGCAGACAAAGCCTTTGACAAAATTCAACACCCATTTATGATTAAAACTCTCCAGAAAGCAGGAATAGAAGGAACATACCTCAACATAATAAAAGCTATATATGACAAACCCACAGCAAGCATCACCCTCAATGGTGAAAAATTGAAAGCATTTCCCCTGAAATCAGGAACAAGACAAGGATGCCCACTCTCACCACTACTATTCAACATACTTTTGGAAGTTTTGGCCACAGCAATCAGAGCAGAAAAAGAAGTAAAAGGAATTCAGATAGGAAAAGAAGAAGTGAAACTCTCACTGTTTGCAGATGACATGATCCTCTACATAGAAAAACCTAAAGACTCTTCCAGAAAATTACTAGAGCTAATCAATGAATATAGTAAGGTTGCACGATATAAAATTAACACAGAGAAATTCCTTGCATTCCTATACACGAACAATGAGAAAACAGAAAGAGAAATTAAGGAAACAATACCATTCACCACTGCAACAAAAAGAATAAGATACTTAGGAGTATATCTACCTAAAGAAACAAAAGACCTATACAAAGAAAACTATAAAACACTGATGAAAGAAATCAGAGGACACAAACAGATGGAGAAATATACCGTGTTCATGATTGGAAGAATCAATATTGTCAAAATGGCTATACTACCCAAAGCAATCTATAGATTCAATGCAATCCCTATCAAGCTACCAACGGTATTTTTCACAGAACTAGAACAAACAATTTCACAATTTGTATGGAAATACAAGAAAACTCGAATAGCCAAAGTAATATTGAGAAAGAAGAATGGAACTGGAGGAATCAACCTGCCTGACTTCAGACTCTACTACAAAGCCACAGTCATCAAGACAGTATGGTACTGGCACAAAGACAGAAATATAGATCAATGGAACAGAATAGAAAGCCCAGAGATAAATCCACGAACCTATGGACACCTTATCTTCGACAAAGGAGGCAAGGATATACAATGGAAAAAAGACAACCTCTTTAACAAGTGGTGCTGGGAAAACTGGTCAACCACTTGTAAAAGAATGAAACTGGAACACTTTCTAACACCATACACAAAAATAAACTCAAAATGGATTAAAGATCTAAATGTAAGACTAGAAATTATAAAACTCCTAGAGGAGAACATAGGCAAAAAACTCTCTGACATGAATCACAGCAGGATCCTCTATGACCCACCTCCCAGAATATTGGAAATAAAAGCAAAAATAAACAAATGGGGCCTAATGAAACTTAAAAGCTTTTGCACAAAAAAGGAAACTATAAGCAAGGTGAAAAGACAACCCTCAGATTGGGAGAAAATAATAGCAAATGAAGCAACAGACAAAGGATTAATCTCAAAAATATACAAGCAACTCCTGAAGCTCAATTCCAGAAAAATAAATGACCCAATCAAAAAATGGGCCAAAGAACTAAACAGACATTTCTCCAGAGAAGACATACAGATGGCTAACAAACACATGAAAAGATGCTCAACATCACTCATTATCAGAGAAATGCAAATCAAAACCACAATGAGGTACCATTACACGCCAGTCAGGATGGCTGCTATCCAAAAGTCTACAAGCAATAAATGCTGGAGAGGGTGTGGAGAAAAGGGAATCCTCTTACACTGTTGGTGGGAATGCAAACTAGTACAGCCACTATGGAAAGCAGTGTGGAGATTTCTTAAAAAACTGGAAATAGAACTGCCATATGACCCAGCAATACCACTTCTGAGCATACACACCGAGGAAACCAGATCTGAAAGAGACACATGCACCCCAGTGTTCATCGCAGCACTGGTTATAATAGCCAGGACATGGAAGCAACCGAGATGCCCATCAGCAGAGGAATGGATAAGGAAGCTGTGGTACATATACACCATGGAATATTACTCAGCCGTTAAAAAGAATTCATTTGAATCAGTTCTAATGAGATGCATGAAACTGGAACCCATTATACAGAGTGAAGTAAGCCAGAAAGATAAAGAACATTACAGTATACTAACACATATATATGGAATTTAGAAAGATGGTAATGATAATCCTATACGCAAAACAGAAAAAGAGACACAGATGTACAGAACAGACTTTTGGACTCTGTGGGAGAAGGCAAGGGTGGGACGTTTCGAGAGAACAGCATGTATATTATCTATAGTGAACAGATCACCAGTCCAAGTGGGATGCATGAGATAAGTGCTTGGGCCTGGTGCACTGGGAAGACCCAGAAGAATCGGGTGGAGAGGGAGGTGGGAGGGGGGATCGGGATGGGGA